>NC_056735.1:981031582-981249082 GCF_019279795.1 Protopterus annectens | reverse complement strand
AGTTTCTGGCTCTGCAGCAGGGTTTTTGAAAAGGAATTTATGAGAGTCAGGAACCCTGTAATATCTGTCAGGCTTAACAGGAGAAGAGGTAAGGAGCCAGGGGTCAGACTGGACTCTGAAAACACATCATCTACAATGTCTAACATAGGTGGAATGGCTAGAGGCCTGTGTTGAGGTAGTAACAGGAAGTCCCTGAGCCTCTTTTTAGATTCTGAAAAATCTTGGCTCTCCCAGTGGAAATGCTCCCTCATGGTATGCAAGGTTTCCCCAAAAGAATAGTCCGCAGGAAGAGAAGCTGAAGGAATAGATTCTTCAGCATCAGAATCCTCATGGGGGGGGGGGGGGAGAGAATATTCCTGATCAGAAGAGGAATCAGAAGAAATAGAAACCTGATCTGAAGATTCATAGTCTGTCTCTTGCCTAGGCCTCTTATCCGGAGGGGGATGGGAACCCCTGATCAAGGTAATCAAGTCTTTGGCCATTTTGAGCATCTGTTTTTTGGGCATAGAGGCCTGTCCACGTGGCTCTTGACTTTGTTTCTTTGCTTTAGAAGGTGCTTTAGTCTTTGCCTTTGAAGCTGAAGTCAGTTTAATGTAAAGATGTTCTGGTCTGAATACACCCTCAGAAGCCGGTGCCTGCTCAGTGGCTCCGGACCCATCTGAGGGAATAGTGTCCGAGGCTCCAATACCTTGAGTTTCCAGTGGCATAGCCGACTCCACGTTGAAGTCGGTAGTGGCCAGTGACTCTAAAGTAGCGGGCGTCAGGGGCTGCAAAAGCACCTTACTGAGAACCGGCGAACCGGCGAACCGGCGACTGGCTTAGGAGAAGCTTCGTCATCGGTTTTGGGCCTCAGTTGCGGACTACTTAAACAGAAAATGATGTTGATTCTTGACTGTGCTGAAAATAAAGAATTACAGGATTTAATGCATTCTGCTGAACAAGTTGGTAAACATACTTTGCAATGTGGATGTTCTCCGTGTTTCACTGTTGCAGTCATTACATTTGGGTAATCCTGCTGGCAGGTTGCCCTCAGTTGGCCTGAATTCCAAAGTCCTGGGTCCTGCGTCATTTGCTGTCGCCCCTTCCCTGATGTCAGGTCATCAGGGGTATAAAAGATGCAGCCTACGCCATTTTCTTCAGTCTTTCTTGCCACGCGGTTCCTGAAGCAGAAGCATTTTGCAAGTGCCGGTCGGCTGACTCTTGAGATTTTCGTGTTCGAGTTTCAGATCCAAAGTCTTCATTAAAAGCTAAATACCCCATTGGGGAAACTTTTTTCTTGCTCCAGACCAATGTCAGAAAAAGTTAATAATTGTATTTCTTGTGGAAAGCAAATACCTCATAAGGACTTTCATTCTTACTGTATTCCTTGCCTAGGCCCTGATCATAACGTTTCAGGTTGTTGGTTTTGTGCTAGATTTAACCAACGCACTATTAAGTGTCGGTATGATTTTGCATTAAACTATTTTGGATGCAGGTTTAATTATCCAGAAATGTCATCGGATGGCCATCTGACTACCGGAGTTCACAAAAAACGCAAAGAAAAGGAGAGAGATAACCATAATATGCTGCTGATACTTTAACATATGAAACTGGCAGTTTAAGGCCCTAATGGCCAAAGTAGCAGAAGTGTATACCTTCTTACCCCATCTGTCCAAGGCCCTGGAATCTCTATCAGAGGGGGTAGGGTTTTTGGCAGTAGAAGCCTTAATGACTTTAGGTCCTTGGGAAATGGTCTCTGGGTCTGCAGTAGGATTCTTGAAGAGGAACTTGTGAGAATCAGGTACTCTGTAATACCTATCAGGCTTCCTGGGAGCTGGAGGTAAAGTGTCTGTGGCCAGGCTAGATTCCAAGAAGGCATCATCTACAATGTCCAGGACAGGAGGAATAGCTAAAGGCCTGTGTTGAGGGAGGAGTAAGAATTCCCTAAGCCTCTTTTTGGAGTCAGAGTAATCCTGTCCTTCCCAATGGAAATGCTCCCTAAGAGTGTGCAAGGTTTCCCCAAAAGAAAAATCTTCTGGAGGGGAAGCAGAGGGAATGGAATCCTCTGCATCAGAATCCTCATAGGTAGATAAGGGCAAATCCTGGTAATCAGAAGAAATAGAAATTTCAGAATCCTGATCAGAAGAATCAGAAGGAAAATCAGTTCTAGGTCTCTTAGAGGGTGAAGGCTGGCTTCCCCTAATTAAAGTAATAAGGTCTTCAGCCATTCTTATCATTTGTTTTTTAGGCATATGGACCTGACCATGTGGTTTGGACGTCAGTTTTCTAGGTGTGGGTCAAGTTTTAGGCATTGAAGAAGACGATGGATTTGGTTTGAAATGCAAGTCAGTAGGCCTGAATACACCCACAGAAGCCGGTGCCTGCATAGCGGCTCTGGACCCATCCAAGGTAAAGACATCCGCAGGTTCCATAGTCGAAGAAGCATCTCGTGGCATACCGGACTCCGAATGGGTCTCAGTACAGGCCTGCAAATCTGAAGTAGTGGGTATCAGGGGCTGCGAAAACACCTCACTGAGTACTGACGAACTGGCGACTAGCTTAACAGAAGCGTTGTTGGCAGCTTTGGACCTATGCGGTCTGTCTCTGTCTTTATCTTTACGTTTTTTTTGGAATGTCGGTAGTCGGATGGCTTAGCGAAGCCATTTCTGGATAGTTAAACCGAGTACCAAAATAATTTGCTGCAAAAAGAAACCAACAACGAATATTCCTTTTGTTGAATAAGGCACAAAACCGACAGCGAGGGACGTCGTGGTCTGGGCCTAAGCAAGGAATGCAGTATGTTTGAACATCTTTATGAGGTATCAGGTAATACAATTGTTAACTTTTACTGACATCGGTTAAGAGCAAGAAAAAGTATCCCCAATGGGGTACTTAGCTTTTTTGATGACTTCGGTTCTGAAACTCGAAAACAAAAATTTCAGGAGTCAGCCGATCAGCACTTGCGAACTGCTTCTACTTCAGGCACCGCATGGCAAGAAAGACTGAAGTAATGGCATCAGCTGCATGCTTTATACCCCTGGTGACCTGACGTCATGGAAGAAGAGACAGAATTTGATCCAGGAATCCAAGACTATGATATTCAGGCTGGCTGAGGGCTACCTGCAGGCAGATAACTTAAATGTAATGACTGCAGTAGTGAAACATGAAGAACATCAGGATCAACCTCACTGTCAATGTGCTCTATGTAGACATAGCAACAGGTAATGGGGAAAAGTGTCTAAGGAAGGATTTACAAAGGTATGTGAAGTTCAGTGCAGACAAATGCAAAGAACTACACTTTGGTCACAAGTTCAGAATCACAGTTGTGTGAAGTATCAACTGAACAAGGAGAAGCAATGGTGACATAAAAGGTAAGAGATATTATGGGTGTGTGAGAAACCTAGAATGGACTGCATGTGACACATGAGAGGATAGCAGAGTCAGAAAAGAGAATGTTGAACTAGTTCATGAGGCTGATTCCAGAAGCAAAAAGGTAATGCTCTAAAACCTCAGCTTTGGCCAGCTAAGAACTTGGTTATATTCAACTGGACGTATAAGAGAATTTAAGTACCTTTATCTACACTTTTTTTAAAATAAATACAGTATTTAATTTGATTTAAACTGTGTTGAAGGAATATTTAACTCAAGTGGCAGTTATTCTGCTCTTTAGTAACTTGAACTGAAGCTAGTGTGTTATTTGCTAGTAATTACAGGTGTGGGGGTAGCCACATTCTTTGATTTCCTGTCCTTGCCTTTTTAAGTGGTGCATTGTGAAATTTTTATTGCTTAGAAACCTCAGCTTTGGCCAGCTAAGAACTTGGTTATATTCAACTGGACGTATAAGAGAATTTAAGTACCTTTATCTGCACTTTTTTAAAAAAATACAGTATTTAATTTGATTTAAACTGTGTTGAAGGAATATTTAACTCAAGTGGCAGTTATTCTGCTCTTTAGTAACTTGAACTGAACCTAGTGTGTTATTTGCTAGTAATTACAGGTGTGGGGGTAGCCACATTCTTTGATTTCCTGTCCTTGCCTTTTTAAGTGGTGCATTGTGAAATTTTTATTGCTTAAAAACCTCAGCTTTGGCCAGCTAAGAACTTGGTTATATTCAACTGGACATATAAGAGAATTTAAGTACCTTTATCTGCACTTTTTTTTAAAAAAAACACAGTATTTAATTTGATTTAAACTGTGTTGAAGGAATATTTAACTCAAGTGCCAGTTATTCTGCTCTTTAGTAACTTGAACTGAAGCTAGTGTGTTATTTACTAGTAATTACAGGTGTGGGGGTAGCCACATTCTTTGATTTCCTGTCCTTGCCTTTTTAAGTGGTGCATTGTGAAATTTTTATTGCTTAAAAACCTCAGCTTTGGCCAGCTAAGAACTTGGTTATATTCAACTGGACGTATAAGAGAATTTAAGTAACTTAATCTGCACTTTTTTTTAAAAAAATGCAGTATTTAATTTGATTCAAACTGTGTTGAAGGAATATTTAACTCAAGTGGCAGTTATTCTGCTCTTTAGTAACTTGAACTGAAGCTAGTGTGTTACTTGCTAGTAATTACAGGTGTGGGGGTAGCCACATTCTTTGATTTCCTGTCCTTGCCTTTTTAAGTGGTGCATTGTGAAATTTTTATTGCTTAAAAACCTCAGCTTTGGCCAGCTAAGAACTTGGTTATATTCAACTGGATGTATAAGAGAATTTAAGTACCTTTATCTGCACTTTTTAAAAAAAAATACAGTATTTAATTTGATTTAAACTGTGTTGAATGAATATTTAACTCAAGTGGCAGTTATTCTGCTCTTTAGTAACTTGAACTGAAGCTAGTGTGTTATTTGCTTGTTATTACAGGTGTGGGGGTAGCCACATTCTTTGATTTCCTGTCCTTGCCTTTTTAAGTGGTGCATTGTGAAATTTTTATTGCTTAAAAACCTCAGCTTTGGCCAGCTAAGAACTTGGTTATATTCAACTGGACGTATAAGAGAATTTAAGTACCTTTATCTGCACTTTTTTTAAAAGAAATACAATATTTAATTTGATTTAAACTGTGTTGAAGGAATATTTAACTCAAGTGGCAGTTATTCTGCTATTTAGTAACTTGAACTGAAGCTAGTGTGTTAGTTGCTAGTAATTACAGGTGTGGGGGTAGCCACATTCTTTGATTTGCTGTCCTTGCCTTTTTAAGTGGTGCATTGTGAAATTTTTATTGCTTAAAAACCTTAGCTTTGGCCAGCTAAGAACTTGGTTATATTCAACTGGACGTATAGGAGAATTTAAGTACCTTTATCTGCACTTTTTACAAAAAATACAGTATTTAATTTGATTTAAACTGTGTTGAAGGAATATTTAACTCAAGTGGCAGTTATTCTGCTCTTTAGTAACTTGAACTGAAGCTAGTGTGTTATTTGCTAGTAATTACAGGTGTGGGGGTAGCCACATTCTTTGATTTCCTGTCTTTGCCTTTTTAAGTGGTGCATTGTGAATTTTTATTGCTTAAAAACCTCAGCTTTGGCCAGCTAAGAACTTGGTTATATTCAACTGGACGTATAAGAGAATTTAAGTACCTTTATCTGCACTTTTTTTAAAATAAATACAGTATTTAATTTGATTTAAACTGTGTTGAAGGAATATTTAACTCAAGTGGCAGTTATTCTGCTCTTTAGTAACTTGAACTGAAGCTAGTGTGTTATTTGCTAGTAATTACAGGTGTGGGGGTAGCCACATTCTTTGATTTCCTGTCCTTGCCTTTTTAAGTGGTGCATTGTGAAATTTTTTTTGCTTAAAAGCCTCAGCTTTGGCCAGCTAAGAACTTGGTTATATTCAACTGGACGTATAAGAGAATTTAAGTACTTTTATCTGCACTTTTAAAAAAAAAATACAGTATTTAATTTGATTTAAACTGTGTTGAAGGAATATTTAACTCAAGTGGCAGTTATTCTGCTCTTTAGTAACTTGAACTGAAGCTAGTGTGTTATTTGCTAGTAATTACAGGTGTGGGGGTAGCCACATTCTTTGATTTCCTGTCCTTGCCTTTTTAAGTGGTGCATTGTGAAATTTTTATTGCTTAAAAACCTCAGCTTTGGCCAGCTAAGAACTTGATTATATTCAACTGGACGTATAAGAGAATTTAAGTAACTTTATCTGCACTTTTTTAAAAAAAATACAGTATTTAATTTGATTTAAACTGTGTTGAAGGAATATTTAACTCAAGTGGCAGTTATTCTGCTCTTTAGTAACTTGAACTGAAGCTAGTGTGTTATTTGCTAGTAATTACAGGTGTGGGGGTAGCCACATTCTTTGATTTCCTGTCCTTGCCTTTTTAAGTGGTGCATTGTGAAATTTTTATTGCTTAAAAACCTCAGCTTTGGCCAGCTAAGAACTTGATTATATTCAACTGGACGTATAAGAGAATTTAAGTAACTTTATCTGCACTTTTTTTTAAAAAAATACAGTATTTAATTTGATTTAAACTGTGTTGAAGGAATATTTAACTCAAGTGGCAGTTATTCTGCTCTTTAGTAACTTGAACTGAAGCTAGTGTGTTATTTGCTAGTAATTACAGGTGTGGGGGTAGCCACATTCTTTGATTTCCTGTCCTTGCCTTTTTAAGTGGTGCATTGTGAAATTTTTATTGCTTAAAAACCTCAGCTTTGGCCAGCTAAGAACTTGGTTATATTCAACTGGACGTATAAGAGAATTTAAGTACCTTTATCTGCACTTTTTTTAAAAAAAAATACAGTATTTAATTTGATTTAAACTGTGTTGAAGGAATATTTAACTCAAGTGGCAGTTATTCTGCTCTTTAGTAACTTGAACTGAAGCTAGTGTGTTATTTGCTAGTAATTACAGGTGTGGGGGTAGCCACATTCTTTGATTTCCTGTCCTTGCCTTTTTAAGTGGTGCATTGTGAAATTTTTATTGCTTAAAAACCTCAGCTTTGGCCAGCTAAGAACTTGGTTATATTCAACTGGACGTATAAGAGAATTTAAGTAACTTTATCTGCACTTTTTTAAAAAAAATACAGTATTTAATTTGATTTAAACTGTGTTGAAGGAATATTTAACTCAAGTGGCAGTTATTCTGCTCTTTAGTAACTTGAACTGAAGCTAGTGTGTTATTTGCTAGTAATTACAGGTGTGGGGTAGCCACATTCTTTGATTTCCTGTCCTTGCCTTTTTAAGTGGTGCATTGTGAAATTTTTATTGCTTAAAACCTCAGCTTTGGCCAGCTAAGAACTTGATTATATTCAACTGGACGTATAAGAGAATTTAAGTAACTTTATCTGCACTTTTTAAAAAAATACAGTATTTAATTTGATTTAAACTGTGTTGAAGGAATATTTAACTCAAGTGGCAGTTATTCTGCTCTTTAGTAACTTGAACTGAAGCTAGTGTGTTATTTGCTAGTAATTACAGGTGTGGGGGTAGCCACATTCTTTGATTTCCTGTCCTTGCCTTTTTAAGTGGTGCATTGTGAAATTTTTATTGCTTAAAAACCTCAGCTTTGGCCAGCTAAGAACTTGGTTATATTCAACTGGACGTATAAGAGAATTTAAGTACCTTTATCTGCACTTTTTTTAAAAAAAAATACAGTATTTAATTTGATTTAAACTGTGTTGAATTAATATTTAACTCAAGTGGCAGTTATTCTGCTCTTTAGTAACTTGAACTGAAGCTAGTGTGTTATTTGCTAGTAATTACCAGGTGTGGGGGTAGCCACATTCTTTGATTTCCTGTCCTTGCCTTTTTAAGTGGTGCATTGTGAAATTTTTATTGCTTAAAAACCTCAGCTTTGGCCAGCTAAGAACTTGGTTATATTCAACTGTACATATAAGAGAATTTAAGTACCTTTATCTGCACTTTTTTTTTTAAAAAATACAGTATTTAATTTGATTTAAACTGTGTTGAAGGAATATTTAACTCAAGTGGCAGTTATTCTGCTCTTCAGTTATTCCCACCCACCCTCCCTGTTTTTGTTTTGGTGTTAGTCTTGGTGGCCTTGAAACTGCATGCCCCTCAGCCTGCCTCTGGGCCCATCTCATTTGCTCACTCAACTGAGTGCAGTGAGATCATATTCTGATTTCAGGCACTCCTACTGTGTACAAAGAGAGCATCTGGGAAACAGACAAAAAAAATTAAGCTTATTTCCTGCCTTTCCTGTTAAGTGGTACAGACTATTTGTAGGCTTCTGAGCCCCCAGGCCCTTCTGTGTTTGAGGGAAGCCTTCTGGCTTGTTTTTTTTTTTTTTTATAACTAGCCAGTTTTTTAGTTTCAGCACTCAAATCTGTTTCTTTGATCTCAGCACTTGTTCAGATAAAAAAAAAAAAAAAAAAAAAAAAAAAAATTATCTGCTTTTACTGTACTTGTGTTTCTACCTACTTCATTTTACTTTTGCATCATCTTAAAAATACTCAGTTGTATTTATTACTGCTTGGTGTAACTCATTCTAAGCCTTTTGGTTTAAACACTTGGGCTTCGGACCAGTTTTTTTGCACTGAGAGGGTTTGTGGTTTGCACTGTTGTGGCAGAACAGGTAGCTTACATCCTTCTAGGTTGGGAACTGCTGAATGAGGGCTCAGTGTCTGTTATTCTAAAAGTGTATTAATTCTGGTTTAAGCACTTGGGCTTTCAGGCCAGTTATTTTACATTAAGAGGGTTCGTGGTCTGCACTCTTGTGGGAGGAGAGGCTGGACTTTGCCCTTCTGAGCTGGGAATTTCTGGTTAAAGGCTTATAGTGCATGCATATCTGAACTGCTTCTTGCCGAAGTTGGTGCGCCTTGTTTGCTGTGGCATAGACTGGATTCGGGCCTGCTGGATCTAGCTTTGTTTGTGTAACTTGAGCACTAATCCAGACATTCTCTAAAGTATTCAATTGTATTTATTACTGCTTGGTTGTAACTTGATTAAAGTGTAGCTATCATTCTAAGTCTTTTGGATTAAGCACTTGGGCTTCAGACCAGTTGTTTTACATTAGGAAGGTTTGTGGCAAGCACTGTGGTGGCAGGACAGGTAGCTTTCATCTTTCTAAGTTGGGAACTGCTGATTGAGAGCCCAGTGTCCAAGGGTATTAGTTCTGGTTTAGGCACTTGGGCTTCAGGCCAGTTATTTTACATTAAGAAGGTTCGTGGTCTGCACTCTTGTGGGAGAAGAGGCTGGACTCTGCCCTTCTGAGCTGGGAATTTCTGGTTAAAGGTTTATAGTGCCTGAATATTTGAACTGTATCTTACTGAAATTGGTACACCTTGTTTGCTCTAGCATAGACTAGATCCAGGCCTGCTGAATCTAGCTTTGTTTATATGCTTGTTATTTGTTTGCTTGTTTTTTCCCTGGAAGCTAATTCCACCTAATATGCGGCTTCTCAGCGCTTCTGTGGATCACTAGTGATATCTGCATTGCTTACCGTACTAGTTCCTTGTTTCACTTGAAAGAAAGTTACTGTTTGTCGTTTTTGCATTTAGTTACTTGTAACACATTGCACTCAAGTTACCTGGCACTTGCTCACTAAAGCAATTATATAAGTCAGCACTAAAAATTAAAAGCACTACACCCTCACTCCCCACTGGCCCTTGTTTTCAATTATTAAGGAATTCCCAATATTATTCTAGCATGTCCAAAGGTCAGTTGTCAATCTCCTCTCCGGTTCAGCTGGTGAATCTGGGAATCTTGAGGCAATGTTATAACTGCCTCATGTACACAGACAACCCTCTCCTCCTCCCACATAACACAAATACTTGCGAGATGCAGCTATTTAGCCAAACTGGAGGCTGAGCTCTCTCAACTCAGGACTGGCAAGACCAGACAGGAGGAGAAGGCAACTACACACACCACAAAATCAGCCTCACATAATGCTACCACACCACTGAATCAAACACATAAACACACAAAGACATACTCAGAGGCTCTGAGTAAAAATTTACCTAAACAGCAGAGGCCTCCAAAGCAGACACCCAAACAACTGCTACCTCAAGACACCCCACAAGCAACACATAAACCACAAAAGCAGTGTGCAAAGCAGTCACAGCCCTTAAGGCCAAATACAACACCAAACATACTTGTCATAGGTGACTCCATAGTCAGACACACTGACGTCCCACTCACCAGGCTGAACAAGGAGAGGGTCACAGTAAGCTGCCTATCGGGCGGTAGAATCCGCCACATAACACAAGCACTCTGGTCACTCCACGGCAAGTACAAATATGACACAGTCATTGTCCATGCTGGTGTGAACGACCTGAGACGCACCTCCCTGGACTACATGAAAAGAGACATAGAGGAGCTCTCTGATTATGTAGCCCAGGCAGGTATGACCCTGACCCTGAGCAGTATCCTTCCTTCACCAAGAATGATGCCACAATATAGAGACAAGATGATCAGCTTTAACAATTGGCTTAATGTCTGGTGTCATTCAAAGGGGATCCAGTGTCTGTCTGCCTGGGATGACATGCTTGACAAGCCATGCTGCTTCGCAAGGGACAGCTTGCACCTGTCACCCCTGGGATTCCGGATATTGGCTAAGGCTCTTGCCACCCCCATAGTGCCTTTTTAGGCAAGGCTCAAATTCTAAACCTACCACCCTAGAAATGGGAAGAAACTGAGGGTAATGCTGCTCAATGCCAGAAGTCTAAATCTCAAAATGCACGCACTCGAGGCCCTTCTCAGTATGGAGAACATTGATGTCTGTGCTGAAACTGAAACCTGGTTCAAGGCTCCTGAGAGCACCCCGGCACTATTAGGTTTTACCTCATATCATGCGTTCCGGCCCCAAAACCCGGACCACACCACAAAAGGAGGGGGTGTATCCATATTCATAAAGGATACCCACACCTCCAGGTTGGTGGCAACGCACGAAGTTTCGGAAACCATCCAGGTGCAACTAACCATAGGCAAAACTGCTCTACAAATTGTAGCATGCTACGGGCCACCCTCTCAAACTCAGGAACCCCACACAGCCTTCCTGAAGACACTGGAGGGTATAAATGTATCTCCAAACACCATCATATTGGGTGACTTCAACTACCCGAATATAGACTGGGAACATTACTCAAGCCCTAACTTTCTAGCCCAACGGTTCCTGGAGTTCATAAATTCAAATGCCATGGAACAGCTAGTCACTGTTCCCACGAGAGGAGAAATATACTAGATCTCATTATCACAAACATGGGGACAAAATGCTCCACACCGGAAGTATATCCCTCATTGGTGAGATCTGATCATAAACTAATCTCACTGGAAATCCACATCCCGCCCCCACCCCAAACAAAAAAGACCACAGTGAAGAACTTCTCTAAAGCAAACTTCACACTACTCAAGACTGGTGTGGTACCCTTCAAGGCCCCTGAGCCAGTGGAAACCACAACCCAAGCTGCAGAAGCCCTTACAAATGCCTTCTATGAACACCTCCAGGACTGCATGGATCAGGCAATCCCAAATAAAACCAAGACTCTTTCCACAAAGGGCAAACGTCCAGTCTGGTGGACCCCAGCCATTAACAAACTTTACAATAAGAGGAAAAAGCTATTACATGATAGAACAAAATCCATAAAAGGGAAGTCACCCTGATCATTATTAGTAAAAAATACGAGCACTCATAAAATCAACTAAGGCCAATTTTGAGAGAAAAAGTGCCATGGATCCAAAGGACAATCATAAGGCACTTTTCAGCTATGTTAGGAACCTGGGTGGAAACTCCCAGATATGCTCAGAATTAGTCCAAAATGATACAAAAATCACTGAACCCACAGACATTGCCAACATACTGGCAGACAGGTTCAGTGCAAACTTCACCCCTCTCCCCTAAAGGAGAGATAACTATCCCAGCAGAGTGTAGCCTCCCAGACATCTCAAATGCGCAGGTGAAAGCTGCTCTCTCTAAAGCTAAAAACACAGCATCAATGGGACCGGATGGTGTCCCTGGCTGTGTGCTACACGAGCTAAATGAGGAATTAAACCCGCACATAAGGCAGCTGTTTAATCTCAGCCTTACCACAGGATACGTGCCCAAGGAGTGGCGTACGGCAACTGTGGTCCCACTCCACAAAGGCGGTGCCTCTACGGACCCTGGTAATTACCGCCCCATAAGCTTAACAAGTCTAGTCTGCAAAGCTATGGAGAGGATCATAATGGAGCTCATAAACAAAGATATAGGGGACTTGCAGACATTAGACCCGACCCAGTTTGGCTTCGTCAAGGGCAGATCATGCCTTTTGAACTTGGTCGACTTCTTCGAAACAGTCACCAAGGCCATTGATGAGGGAAAGGCAGTCCATACAGCCTACCTTGACCTTGCAAAGGCCTTCAACACAATACCCCAGTCGGGTATTGTAGAAAAACTTACCAGCTTAAATGTAAACCCATATGTCACAAGATGGGTTGCAAACTGGCTTAAGGACAGAACCCACAGGGTTAGAGTTGCTGGCGCTATGTCAGACTCCAAGCCAGTCACAAGCGGTGTCCCACAGGGCTCGGTCCTTGGCCCCCTATTGTTCGGCATCTACTTCTCAGAAGTACAGGCCAACATGGGAGGACTTTGGCTGACAACGTTTGCAGACGACTGCAAACTGGGCGCCATAGTGGAAAGTGCATCGGACACGGATATCCTTCAGAAGGGACTCACGGAAACAGATAGCTGGTGCCAGAGCCATGGCCTGAAGTTAAACGCCAAAAAATTTATAGTCATACCCTTCGGGAAAAACAAGGTAACCCCAAGCTACCATATAGGTGGCAATCCACTAAGCACAGAAGAGGTTATCAGGGACCTGGGGACCCAGGTTGACAGTGGCCTTTCTTTTGACACTCACGTTGCTAAAGTGGTTAGAAAGACCTTCTACATTGCCCACCTGATCATGAAGGGATTCACATCCAGATCTAGTGAGGTCATTGTTCCCCTGTACTCTTCACTTATCAGACCAATGATCGAGTACAATGCCCCATTCGGGATGTATTGCACCCGACATCTGCAGCAATTGGAGAGACCCCAAAAGTTCCTCACCAAAAGGATAAACGGACTCCAAAATCTGTCATATGCTGCCAGATTGAAGAAACTCCAGCTCTATTCAGTTGCATACCGTCTGCTCAGAGGTGACATGTGCCTGACATGCAAGGCCATGTCCAACCCAGAATTAATGGACATGCTCCACCTCAAAAAATCCAAATCCACCAAAACCACTAGAGCAAGCAACTTAAACCTTAGCATGGATATAAATAGGACGTGCCGGAGGGATAGATTTATCACTCAGAGACTCCCTATGCTGTGGAATAAAATCCTGGTCCATGTGAGGCAGAGCACCTCGCTGGCGCTGTTCAAGAGAAATCTTGACCTGTGGATGGGAGATCGTAGGTTTATCCCGGGAATCATCTCTGTGTCACTGCTGGACAGAGGCACAACAAACTAATGGGCACAGTATTTTTTCATATAAGGGGTGGCGTAAGCCACAAAAATTTGGGCTAGGCTTATAAATGCCTTAGGGCAGATAGCCTAGTATAAACCTATGAACCTATGAACCCTATTGCAACACTGGCAGGCTGAACTTTGAAAACTGTGTGCAGATCTTGAGGGCTAAACAAGGAAAGGGATCTCAGGCTGCTGAAAGGAGTCATGAGAAAAGTTACCAGAAGGCTGTGTAGGAAGGAAGAGAAATGATGTAACCAGAGATTAAAGTAAATGGAGCTCCTAATAACTGAAATCAGCAAACAGAGAGGGTACATGACAATGGTACAAAGGATCATGTCAAGGAGACATGAGGGGGTTGTTCTGAACAGGAATGGGGAGAGGAGGGGGCACAAGCAACAGACTGTAGGGACTAACTGTTTCTTGGGTTGATGAAAGTGCTTCTTCATGGAGAGTTTCTTGGACCCATGGAGCAACTGGGATTGATGGTAGAGAATGAATTCAGGGAGGCATCCATGACAGTATGAACAAGGTGAGGAAAGGTTGAAGGGAAAGGGGAGGATGATGGTACAATAGGTAAACTGGCTAGGCTTAATGTCTCCTAACATTAAGTAAGTGTAATGTAACATATTTTAAGTAAGGCTGTAAATAAAATGTATCATTTAGTTCCATTGGTTTTAAATTGTTTAAAATAAATCAACACAATGTCTACCTATCTAAGGACTGAGGTATAATTTTTTTGGTCCAAAATTAAATGAGTATCTTGCTTGCTGATTCTGGAAAACCCCAGCAAGTAGAATATTGTAACTATTATTACAGATACTTGTGACATGCTGCCACTGTAGAAGTTAGGGAAGGTAGTACTAGTAGGAACTTCCCAGCTGGCTTAATGGTGTAGCAAGGAAGGCAATCATTTGTGGAGACAAAGATCAGTTGTTTAGGTCTGTATGCAGCTTTTATATGCAATGCAGATCCAATCAATATGACAATAATGACTTTTTATATATTTGTGGTAGCACAGGTAGCACATGTCACTATGCACTGAATACACATTTGTTTATTTATTCAAGCATATACCCCACGGTTTACTTACACCATGCTGGAGTATACACTTAAATAAATTAATAAATAAATAACTGTGCCCAGATGTGGTAAGTGTGGTGGTCCTACTTACTTTTTTTCTTTACTGTAATGCTGCTAGCTGTATATTATATTTTGCTCACTGAAGTCTTGCAGACTTGATAAGCAGAATATTTAACAGCTTATAAATATAGAGTTTTGGATAAAAGAATTGTGCTTTGATACTTAGATATCCAAACATAATATATTTTTTCTAAGACAGACAGTGTGCCTACACTTTATCTTATTACAGGAATATACTCAATGCCCATGTCCTTTAACTAGTGGGCATAATGCCAGTGAACAGAGTGAAAGGAACAGAACTTAGAGAATTTGTCTTCTCATTAAGAATATGCATAACAAGTTTTTGCAGTCACTTTTAATTTTATAATAGTCTGGGTCGTGGTCATGCTAATATGCATAGAAAAATACGACTGCCATGACTGAAGAAATATTTAAAAAAATGTCTTTGTATATTTTGGATGCTCAGAAAAATTGTCTGTAACAATATTATTTTAAGTATTGCATCTTTGCATTGAAATGATGCATGATGTTTCAGAAAAAGAGTTTGACACTAAGTATTTTTTGAGTGGTACCTTGTTTGATTTTCTAGAGATAATTGGATTTTTTTACTGTAACTTTGAGGTCCCCATTCTAGGACAGTAATCAAAGAGCCTGAATCTTTACCTCTGGCACTGGAGGGGGATGTTCACTTGGAACAAAAATAGATTTCCAGATGCAGTGTATGCATCAAGCACAATTTCCCTTAACAGCAGACAGGGAACACACTCAGTCTGGGGTCTGAGTTTCCCCCTCTGTCCAGATCCCCAATAAAACTCCCCACTGGCACAGCTGTAGGGTGGAGTCCTCAGCGGAGTGTCTAAGTCAAGTCCTCCAATACCCTCACTGTGAAACCAGTACTTCATGTCACACACCTAGAAAAGACTGGCACAGACTTATTAGCTATGCCCCCATCTACCCAGACTATAAGGTAGTTACACTGCCATGAGACATCCCTAAGCCAGCTACACTAAGGCTTTTACAAGGGTACCCAATTATACTCCGTGAATAAATATTAATGCAAATGATGTTGTCTGGCCAATGCAGTAAGGCTTCCAGGAGTGGCCACAGTATCACCAGATAGATGTAAGTCCTCTAAAGGTTTAAAATATTCTTTAAAGAACCAGCCACAATGAAAAGTTTAATATATTTAATTATAAATAATAAAAGGACATGAAAATACTAAATGTCTATTTACAATAAACACCAGAGTTTCAGCACAGGAAATATTAAAAATAACCCAGGTGGACATGTTCACACAGTTACAGAAAAACAATACCTAACTAATCTCACTATATCTATATTTTCCTGAATGATCTAAATAATTATTATTCCCTGGTTACTTACCAGAGCAAGGCAAGATGAAGTAGATGAGGGATCCTTCTTTATCAGGTTATGAAAACAAAGTGCTTTGCGACTTCAGTCTCACCTAGTACTAAAATGTAATTTTTAGTGCTGGATTACAGAATGACATCACATATATCTAGTCATCTGATGTCTGGTTTCCATGCTTCCTCTCTTGGCTATAAGCTGTCAGGATTTAGCAAATATGTGTCAATAATACACACAGACAGAGCCTTGCTAAGATCTGCTGCAGTTCCTGGAAGTCATAAAACAATTACAAACCTCTACCCTTTCAGGGTAGCAATTAGTTCACTCCAATGACAATGCAGAAATCTTCCTAGTAGAGACTTTTTGTCTCTAGCTGCACTGAGAACTATAAGATACAATCTTTATGGCCTAAGCCAGGTAATTTAATTTCAAACTATTTTCAAAGTTTGGGATTAACCTCTTCTCTTCCAGTATCATCTGTTAAAACATATATATTTAAACAGTTATAATAAAATGTGAATATTTCTTTTTCTGTCCAGTAAAGCACACAGTTGGTACATGTTTAACACAAGCAACTTTACAACTCCATTTTCAACACAAGCATCTGTACAAATCAGTATGATATACAATTAACATATAATTCTTTATAAAATTCCAGCTAGCTATGCTGGCATATGTTGCACATTCACTGCCCTACTTCTCCTGGCATAGCTGGCAATACATCACATTGTCACAGTAACCATTACGTGCTCCTCTACTACTAACACTTAGGGGTCTGTTGGGAGCAGGTGCCATGTTCTACACTAACACTATTGTCAAATGTCTCAATAAGTTTACTATGTTCTGTAGACAATACATTTTCAAACAGGAATCTAGTCTGGGAGAATTTAGAAGGATAATTATGTAAAAAAAAGCTGTAATCTTTCCAAAGCAGTTATCTCTTCTTGATTTAATTGCTTCTGTCTGCACTATAAAATCATTGCCACATGTATTTTCTGTTAGGAACTGAAAAAAATTAATTTAGCAACACTGAATGGTGAAACCAGTCAGATTATAAATGTGCATTTCTGGCAGTAGTTTTATTAAAACATTTGAAAAAAATCATCACTTTCATATTAAGCTTCAAATCCCAAGTTCATCACCAACTTTGGTAAAAGAAAATGAGAAAATTGAACCAAATTCATTTACATCTGCTTAATGAAATTGTAAAATAACATTTGATTTACTTTAACAAATGATCAGGCAATCATAAATAAATGTTCAAGTCATTTAGAATGAATGAAAACATTTTTCAAAAATAAAAATCCTGTTAATTAAAATAACCTCTGGCTGGTAATTACTCGTAGCTGAAAATACTACCACTGTGCTATATTTGTAAGATTTTCTAAAGTACGATCCACAGTATTGAGTTAGAGAATTAATTTTATCTTATTAGCAAGCAGTGCTGAATTCATTAACAATTACTTTCAAAGCCTTCAACCAATCTCATTAGCCTATTTGTTTACAGTTCCTGCACTTTTATTAGAAAAGAAATAATACCAAACTTATTCATTCATGGACCAAACTCATTAATTCATGGTCCTGGTAAAATTAAGTCCTCTTTTCAACAGGTATAGTGTTGGAGAGGTTAAATATTTATGAGATAAATTCAGTACCCACATTTCTTCCTTTCTTCATTTTTATTCAGCACAATTACTTTATTTCTTATCCTTTGCTCTTTGCTATTGGCAGTTTTTTACTTTAAAGTTGTTTCTTTTTCCATTTGAAGTTGTGATGCCCCACCACTGGACCAGTAATCAAGGAGCCTCAATCCTCATCACTGGCACCAGGTACACGCACAGTATTTCCAGAGGCAGCTCTCTGCATGAAGTGCAATTTTGCTTAAGAGCAGCACACAGAGACCACAGTTAGTCCAGGGTTGGTTTCTCCCTCCTCCTCCAGATACCCAATAAGACTGCCCACTGCCACAGCTATAGAGTAGAGATCTCAGCTGAGTGACCAAGTCAAGACCTTCAGCACCCTCTCTGTCTAACCAGTGCTTCATGTCCCTGCCCACGTAGTTGACACACACACTCTGTGAGGTTTGATTTACACACACACACACACACACACACACACACACACACACACACACACACACACACACACACACACACACCTGGGAATGGCTTGCACAGGTTTACTAGCTATGCCCCCTTCTGTGCATATTTTAAGGTTGTTAACATTGCCACCAGTCACTCCTTATCAGCTACCTTAAGGCCCTTAACAAACGGTATCCAATCTTACTGTGTAATATTAATATTAATACAAATGGTAGTTTGACCAAGAGCAAGGCTGTTAGTAGTGGTCCACACAGTGTCACCAAATACATATGCAAGTACTCTCAGAACTTAAATATCACTACCAAAGATCAGCCACAATGAAAGGTTTAAATATATTTAATAATAAATAATAAAAGAACAAAACTATACTAAATATATATTCACAGTGACATTATAGTTCAAAACCACAGGAAATATTTAAAATAACATTGCAGGACAGTCTCAAATAAATAAGCAGGACAGTCTCAAATAAATAAACAAAAATAATATCTAAAACTAAGCTTCACTATATTCCTGACTGTATTTACTTACTAATAGAGCAAGGCAGATGTGGTGAATGATTCTTCTGTTGTCAGGTCCAAGACAGAATACAGAATGCTCTGTCTCACTAAGACACTTCTCAAAATAATGTCTAATATATTACTTCAGGGATACTTTGCAGAATGACATCATTTCTGGTTATCTGACTTCTAGTTCCCAGGTCAAACCCCCATTGCTGAAGCTGTCAGTACTTAGCATCTACCTGTAAAATACATATACACCTTTTTTGCTCAGATCTTGGCAGATGCTAGAAGTCATATAGCAATTGCATTCCTTTGTGCTTTCAGAAGTTGTAATTAGTTCGCCTAAAATAAATACAGAAAGCTTCCAGGTACAGACCTGTCAGATAGCACTTTATAACCTAGCCTATGAAGTCATTTAATTTCAGATATTTTCTGAAGTTTGACAGACTGAAGTTTCTTGGTTAAGCTGTAATTAGTGAACTTTTGTGATATATTCTTTTACCTCAAAAGGATTAACCCTATCTGAATTGTGGTGGCATTGAGAAATAACATTTTTATTTAATTTAAGTAAAACTAGATAAAGTTTATTCTTGTAAAGTTGTTGTGTAAAACTGTTCTGTGAGTATTTTGGATTTACTGATTTATAATTTGCATATTTACATTAGTTGTTTAGCACCTTTATTGAATTATCACTCATGACATACGCAAACCTATTTTTATATATTAAAAAACATATTAACACGTTCTTAGTTACAAACATTATACGTCAGATGTTTTTGTATAACTATAGTCAATCCAACATTAAGTAAATTGCTCAAGTCCTGCCTTCCCTTAAACTTCATTCCTCTTCCAGCACATTATTCTGCATGCATTGTTTCCACAATTTCCATCTTTTCTATATAATTTGCTCCTACACTTTTCAAAAGATTCCACTTCCAGGTCTTTTATCTCTGCTACAATATTCAATACATCAAATACAATTGGTTTAGATTTTGATTTCCATTTTCTAGTAATGACTTACATTACTTGTTCATAGATTCATAGGTTCATAGGTGTGTACTACGCTAATGGCCCTGGAACCTTTACAAGCCTAGTCCATAGGATTACCCTGGAATCGTGCCACCCAACCTTAGTTTCTAGTGCCTCTGTCGAGTAGCGCCACTGGAGTGATCCCCGGCATGAATTTTCTATTTCCCATCCACTCATCAAGATTTCTCTAGAAGAGGGCCAGTGAGGTGCTCTGCTTGACATGTATGGGAAGTCTATTCCATAGCATGGGCAGTCTCTGGGTTATGAACCTGTCCCTCCAGCATGTTCTGTTGATTGTGGTAATGAGGTTAAGGTCTCTGGAATGTGTGGTGTGGAGGGATTGGGATTTCTTTAGATGTAGCATTTCTAACAGAGCTGGGTCAGACATGGCTTTGTAAGTCAAGCAGAGATCGCCTCTAAGTAGGCGATATGCGACAGAGAATAGCTTGAGTTATTTGAGTCTGTCCATATAGGACAAGTGTTTAAGGCCTAGGATCTTCTTTGTGAGATACTTTTGCGGCCTCTCCAGTTGTTGCAGGTGTCTAGTGAGGTACATGCCAAATGGGGCGTTGTACTCGATGACTGACCTAATGAGGGAAGAGTAGAAGGAGACAATGACCTCTTTCTTCCTGGATGCAAAACCCTTAGTAATGAGATGTGCCACATAGAAGGACTTTCTGACCACAGTGGCAACATGGTGGTCAAAAGAGAGATTGCTGTCAACCTGTGTTTCCAGATCTCTTATAATGCCTTCTGTGTTCAGTGGACTACCATCAATGTGATAATTCAAGGGAACTGAGTTTTTCCCAAAGGGGATGAAGACCCATTTTTTGGCATTGAGCTTAAGGCCATGGGTCTGACACCAGTCATTGGTCTCATTGAAGCCTTTCTGTAGGAAGTCAACATCACTTGGGGAGTTAATAATAGCTCCCAACTTACAATCATCTGCGAACTTTGTCAGCCAGAATCCCTTCATGCTGGCCTGGACTTCAGAGAAGTAGATACCAAACAGAAGAGGACCCAGGAAGGAACCCTGTGGGACTCCACTCGTGACTGGTCAGCAGTATGACTTGGTGTCAGCTATTTTCACACTGTGGGTTCTATCGCAACCCACCTTGTGATATAGGGGTTGATGCCTAGCTTATTAAGTTTTTCTGTGATCCCTGAGTGAGGAATGGTATTAAAGGCCTTGGCCAGATCAAGGTAGGCTGTATGAACCACCTTACCCTCATCCACAGCTCTGGTGACTGACTCAAAGAAGTCGACCAAGTTGAGCAGGCATGATCTACCCTTCAAAAAAACAAACTGTGTAGGATCCAGAGTTTGGGGCTTCCCTATATCCTTGTTTATTAGGTCCATGATGATGTGTTCCATAGCTTTGTAAATCAGACTCATCAGGCTAATGGGGCGATAGTTCCCGGGGTCTGTATTCGCTCCTCCTCCTTTGTGGAGAGGGATGACTGTAGCAGTGTGCCATTCGGTAGGGACAAAGCCTGAGGTGAGGCTGTGATTGAACAGGGCACACAGGTGAGGTGCCAGTTCACTCTGTAGTTCATGTAGAACACAGCCAGAGATACTGTCAGGTCCCATAGAAGCTGTATTCTTGGCCTTGGACAGTGCTGTTTTAACCTGTGCAGCAGTAATACTGGGTGCCTGGCAATCTACTGGTATTGTGATTGGTCCTTTGGGGGGGGGGTAAAGTTAGCACTGAATCTGTCCGCCAGTAAATTTGGTATAGGAGGTACCATTGTGCAGTAGCTCAGAGCAAATCTGGGTATTGCCATGGAGATTCTCTACATAACTACAGAAGGCCTTGTGGTTGTCTTTACTATCTGCTGCAATTCTGTTTTCATAGCTAGCTTTACAGGATTTGATGAGGGATCTCAACCATTTGTTGAGGCTGATAAGGGAGTTTTTCCAGTCTTGGGACTTCACCTTATTCCGCATCAGTTTCCTCCTTCTGTTGTAGAGTTTGTTTATGGCAGGGGACCATCATATTGGCTTCCTTTTTTCTGAGGAGAGCGTCTTAGTTCTATTGGGTATGGCGAGATCCAAGCATTTGTGTACATGTTCATACAGTGCATTGGTGTATGATTTGGCAGCCATGCAACTATTCTCCATTTGCATGGGTGTCGTGAAGTTAGCCAGCTCTGTTTTTAGGAGCCAAAGTTAGCTTTGGAGAAGTTTTTCATGATGGTTACCTTTGTTGGGGGGGAGGGGTGGATTTTCAAGGTGATCAGATCTAACCAGGGAGGAGTTGACTATTGGTATAGAGCAATGGTCGCACATGTTAGTAATGACCAGGTCAAGGATGTTGTTACCTCTAGTGGGGGTAAGAATGAGCTGGTCCAGGGCATTAGAATTAATGAATTCCAGAAAGCATTGGGCAAGTGTATTGGTACATGAGTAGTTTTTCCAGTTAATGGAGGGGTAGTTGAAGTCTCCCAGTATGAGAGTGTTAGGTTGGACCCTAATATTTTCCAGGGTGCTTAGGAATGTGGAGTGTGAATCTTGGGACATGGTTGGGGACCTATAGCAGGCTAAGACCTGAATCGCTGTCTTATCCAATGTTAGCTGCACCTGAAGTATCTCAGATGCATTATGTTGGGCTACCAGTCTGGAGGTGTGCGCATCCTTTATGAATATGGAAACACCACCACCTTTGGAGCTTCGGTCCAAGTTCTGGGGCCAAAAGGTGTGGAATGAGTTGTAGCCTTCTAGTGCAGGGGTGCTTTCTGCTGCCTTGAACCAGGTCTCTGTTGCAGCACAAATGTCGATGTTCTCCATATTAAGGAGTACTTTGAGCAAGTGCATTTTGAGATTTAGATTTCTAGCATTGAGCAGCATGACCCTCAAATTGCATTTGTTTGTAGTTTTTACAGTGGTAA
Organism: Protopterus annectens; assembly: GCF_019279795.1. Taxonomy (NCBI): domain Eukaryota; kingdom Metazoa; phylum Chordata; order Ceratodontiformes; family Protopteridae; genus Protopterus; species Protopterus annectens. The sequence goes on along the minus strand of NC_056735.1, from coordinate 981,226,680 downwards.
TTTGGTCTTTGGAACACCGGCTAAAAAAGGCACTATAGGGGTAGCAAGATCCTTGGCCAGTATCTGGAAGCCCAGGGATGACAGATGCAGGCCATCTCTGGCAAAGCATCAAGGTCTGTCAGTCATGTCATCCCAGGCAGACAGATACTGGATCCCCTTAGAATGGCAACAAAACCTTAGCCAATTTTTGAAATTAATCATTTTGTGCTTTTACTGTGGTATCATTCCGGGTGATGGTAGGATACTGCTCAGGGCTAGGGTCATACCCGCCTGGGCTAAATAATCCGAGCGCTCCTCCATGTCTCTTTTCATGTAGTCAAGGGAGGTACATCTCAGGTCATTCACACCCACATGTACAGTGGCAGAGTCATATTTGCACCTGTTGTTGAGGGACCTGAGTGCGTGTGTTATGTGGCGGATCCTGGTGCCTGACAGGCATCTGACTGTTACTTTCTCCTTATTCAACCTAGTGAGTGGGACATCAGTGTGTCTCACTATCAAGTCACATATGACTAGTGTGTTGGGCATGCTGTTTTGCCTCAGGGGCTTTGGTTGAGTGGCACACTGTTTAGGAGAGTTATGTGTCTCGTGAGTAGTGTTGTGTTGTGGTGGTCGAGTGCGTTTCTGCCCCGGAGGTCTCTGCTGTTTGGTTAGATTTTTATTGAGAGCCTCCGCAAAGGTGGGTGTGTGGTTTGTGTTTTTATGTGAAGGCAAAGCTGGTGTCTGTTCTGGAGGGCTATGTGTTCCATGTGGTGTGGTGCAAGTGTTGACCTTCTCGTCATTCTCTCTAATTCTAGTTTTATTGATTATTGATAATGTTTTGTTTTAAATTTCTTGTTTTACTTTGCTCATGTTGCACTCTGTTGTGAAACATGGACAGAAAAAACAGCAAATGGCTGCCATATTGTTTTACACTCACTAAACATGATTTTGCTGTTCAGGGAAGGGAAAAAAAACAAAACTATCAAACAAACAAAGAAAATAAATAATTAAAAAAACAACTAGCAAAAATAACTGCATACATCAGTATATAAAAAGAACTGATACTTTACTTTCACCTCACTAAGCATGGCTTTGAAAGCCACAATTAGTTAGGGGTGTGTGTGTGTGTGTGTGTGTGTGTGTGTGTGTGTGTGTGTGTGTGTGTGTGTGTCTGAGATGTAGAGGCAGAATAAGCAACCAAGTGAGAGACAGTGAAAGGCTATCTCTCAGCTTTTTTGCTCAATAATTCTGGACAACGTCAACAAAAATAGATGACAAAGACCTAAACTTGCCAAATGTAGTTCTTCTATGTCCCCATTAAGCATGCTGATTACCTTAGTGAAACTGGAAAGCTGTCCAACAAAATCTATGTATTTATTGTGTATGACTTTAGCTACCCTTCTCTAGAGCGACAAAAATTAATGTTAATTCCTTTGATAAAAGTGGTTACCTCTCCACCAGGGTGAAATAAAAACAAAGTTGTCTGATGAAGTTTAGCACTTTGTTTAAACGAAAGTGCTAACAGGATATCTCATTTTAAAGAATAAAGGATTTGTGTGATTTTCCAGCATCATGGGCTTCTCTTTCATCTAAATTTGCTGCCAGAAGAGTCCATGAACTGCCATTTTTATTTTATTCAGTTTTTAGTGTTTTTTCTGTTTCTCCACCAGGGTGATAAGCTTCTTGACCTTGTCTTTAGGCACAGTGGGTATACCATTACTTAAAGATGAATCTAAACAAATATTGAAGTATTACAGACCAATTACTCTATTTAATATTCTGAGTAGGACACATGATAGATATTTAATTAAAAAATACTGCACAAAATCAGTGCTTATTCGCTTTAATTGTACAAAGAGAATACAGCTTTATGTATAGTACATCTTGCATTATTAATCTCATAGAATTCTATCACTAACAAGGGAAATACAGTTATGTTAAGAACTTGCCATAAATGTAAATGCCCAAATACATTCACTGTTGCATTTACAATCGGTGGGAATATGTGTCGATATAAAATGATAGCCATTGACAGGAATGCAAAATGGCCTTTTATTGAACTCCAGTCTGTGCAAGTCTAGGTAAGGTGGCAGACAACTACCAGAGCTGAATAGCTGCAGGTACAATAGTAGAGATGCAGCCAATATAGGACCCAGTGGCAAAAATGAATTTTCTCAAATCCCTTGAAAAGACATTGTAATCAGTGAACTTATAGGCCTTGATAAGATGAAGAAAGATGCCACTTACAGTACATGACTGCCACTGCTGCAAATGGTAATTTCACTGAATGAGCACAGATGCAGGTGCCTACATACATGAATGCATTTTGTTTGAATCTCTCTCTGTCTGTTGTGTTATTTTTGTCTCTGTGTAAATAAGTAGTAGTTAACTTTTAAATTAGTCTATTTTATAAAATATTTTTTATGACAGTCTGCTGATATTTTTATCAAAACAATTATTTATATATCCAAATAGTAGAAAAACTACCACCAAAAACTCAGCTAAAGTGTCCCAAAAAATGAAAATAAAATAAGCAAAAAATAATAAGGACACAACGTCGACTTCCACTACTGCCAGTTCAAGATACTTTACTAGTGCACAAAGCAAACACAAGTGCTTTCACGATACAGCTTGTACCGTGAAAGCGCTTGTGCTTGCTTTGTGCACTAGTAAAGTATCTTGAACTGGCAGTAGTGGAAGTCGACGTTGTGTCCTTATTCTCTTTTGCTTTTTTTTTAATTATACATATATATATATATGTGTATATATATATATATATATATATATATATATATATATATATATATAGGTTCTCTTTGATCGAAGTTTCAAAACTTTGAAAATCATATGGCTGAGCCTATATGATCAACATTTTGAAACTTTGAACACTTACAACTGAGATCACTGTATAGCGTGGAACGGGAGATTTACCATTCTTCTCACTGTAGTGTGATCTTGGGGTTGGTGTACTCAAGTAGCAGGGGTTGTGAGAGGTGCAGGGGGGGCTGCAAAAATGTAAATGTAAAGTCCTCTTTAATTTGGGTGTTTATTTTCGTTATGTTATATATGTTTTCAATGTTTCAAAACTTCAATCATATGGTCTCGGCCATATAATTTTTGAAGTTTTGAAACTTCGATCAAACAAAGTAGACTAGCTGACCTAGTACTTAAACATGAACCCATGAAAAGGGCAAACTACACTCAGAAAAAGTGAAGGGAAACCATTTCAAATGTTAAATGTATTTGCAAACAGTAGCCTAGATATAATTATGAAACACCCATTGAAACCAAATGGTATACAATGCTCAACATTTGAATACTTGTTGTACAACTAAAGCAGTTCAACAAACATCTGGCCCTGTGCCATACTAAACACTCTGTGCTTGTAGAAGCCACATACTACAAAAGACACATAAGTGCTGATTAGGAGAAAGAGAAATTGTTGGCAGGAAAGTAATGAAACACTTGCAGTTTGGTACAGGATTTACCTACATGTTAATAAAACAATGTTTCTGTACCTTTCAGTATGCTTTCTATACTGTGTCATTCATTTTCTTTGTTTTACTTGGAAAAATAAAAGTTACATTGTACAGGTATTATGATACCAAAGTCCAGTATCTGATGACCCTGTGTAATCTTCAGTCCTTTATTGTATCCAGATCTATATGCCATCAAAATGCTTGCATAAGTCAGACTGTACTAATTTCAGCATGTTCATTACTTCTTTTAGAGCATTTCATCTAGTTGTATTTCTGCTGTATTCAGTATTTTGCTTAGGTTTTTGCAGTGGTGTTTAAACATGTGCATAAAATGCATTTAACACAGCCAGTGGGCTTTTCATTCTGGCAAAAATGTCAGGTTAACTTTCATATTTAATAATAATAGCTTTGACAGATAAGTCTCCATGCCTCTCAACCTTTTAGTGGAAGAAATCTGAACAAAGCCTCACATAACTGGGGGGCAAAGGCTCAAAATAGGGACAGATTTTAAATATTGTTCTTATAAACTCAGAAGGTTGACAGCATAACAGGATTTGTCTTAGTATTTTTTTCTGAAGGATATAAAGTCTGAAACTCAAATATATGTAATTGTTTAGTGACTTCAGTCCTCAGATCATTCCAGTGATTTGCCAGAAAATCACAGATTTTATGAGGAACAGACCGAAAATATGAAGCAAAAATATGGACATTCTGTGAAAATCTGGGCAGTTGAGAGATATGTAAATCACCAGTCTCATATGGTTGTTTTCGGGTCTCCTTGTGTGTTACTCTTGCAAGTTTTCAGGACAGATTTATCCAAGTCACTTTAACTCTTTACTGGTTTGATTTCCTTTCTGACGGGATCCCATATGCAGTAAAGAAATGAAATAGGAAAAAGAGGGGTAATATTTCTAGATTTTTTCATTATTGTAGTATGGCTTTAAGCAGAGAGCAAAATGCCATATAGTACTGAAAAAATACGGACAAGTAATTAGGTTGTCATTTTTTCTTCACTTCCTTATTCTCAGTTTCATTTTGTTTTCTGAAGAAGCTGAGTTATATAATCAATCTTTCTGGCTTGCTTTCAGAGGTGACTCATCAGATGAATGATTTTCTCACTCAGTAGATAAACTGCGATTGTGGGAATGAAAACAAATGACATTTGAGTTTTTTTTTGTCCCTGCATAATCTTATGGCCTTTATCTCTGGTGACCCACCTCTACACCAGGTCTGCCAATAGCTTCCGATCACCATGTACTTTCTTTGACTGTTGCTGGAGCCTGTCATGGAGCCTAAGGATGTCCTGGGGGTCTGTTATACCCTACCCCTGACTCTCCTCTTCCAATGCGTTTACATGGTGATCCTTGGGTGGGCATGCAATGGGGGTATGCAATGTATTGACCTGCTTCTGGAGCAGCTTAGACATACCTATCATCCTTGGCCCCCTTAAGCTATGCAACCTTGATGCAGCATCCCCAGCCTCCACCAGGGGCCACTGCAGGGAATACCAATATTACCACCCATTCCTCCCCTGCTGCTCTGCCAGCAACCTGAGCTGCTAATAGAACCAGGTCTACTGGGCCATTTCATTCCTAGATCAGTACTCTACCACTCAACAATATTACAAACCATGAACGGGATCATATATACACTATGCATTGTAGTTAACAGACTTCATACACTACAAAGTTCACCATTAAACACATCAGATATTTTCCAGTGAACAGGAACAGTTGCAACAGCAGATTCTTATTTACTATTTCAAGATTCATGAAATGTATGGCAATAAATGTCTGTTGTTGAGTGGTAATAAGATAGGCAGATATGGAATGCCTGCTGGAGAGTATCCACAGAGAATCTACGGTGAACACAAGAAGGTGGGTGGGTATGTTGTCAAGAAAGAAGATCAGTGTACAGTAAACATGATACAATAAAAAAAAATACATATGAGAGACTATGTGAAAGAAAAAAATTCAAAGAGGTTGAACATGAATTAGGAACTAACTCCTGACAGTTTAATTTAGTCTGGTTAGTTCGTGCAACAGTCAGTCAGATCCATGGCATGCATCACATAAACATGATGCTGAGTATGACTGAGGTGAGCTGGGATTGAATACCATCCAAGACATTCGAGGAACCAATGAGGGAATGTGGGGGTGAACAACAGCTGTGGGCTCACCCATCTCTGGGGATGCTTTGCAGTTCAACCAAACTGAAGTGCTTAAAGTTGCATTCTAGTGCCTTTTTGTTTACTTTGCTACTGTTTTTCCCGTTTTTATTATTTTTTTGTGTGTGTGTGTCTGTGTGTGTGTGTCTGCTCTAGCCCCCACTGAGACATTAAACTAAAGTCTCTGAAATTCTAATCACAGGACTAGAGCATCAATATTCCTTTTATTTGTTTATATCCCTCTTTAGGAAATCAGTTTCTTCCAGATATGTCTTTTGCTTCCACCCTTTATGGAAATTTGATTTCCAAAGTCACTCCCTCCCCCCCTCTTTCATTGTTATTGTCTGTTGTGTAATCTAAGTACTTTCCTCACCCATTGTTTTTCATATAGCCATAATACCCAGTAAACCAGTACTGCTCATGAGTAAATGCTATCTGTAAAACTACTCTAAGACTGATACATGTAACACAGTGGGGCTAAAACAAAGCTATTATGCATCAACAAGCTTAGAGCAGCTTGTTTGCCAGTTTAAACAGCACTACTATCAAATCTTAGTACAATCTAACCTAGTCTAGTGCCAAGCCCAGAGACCACCCAAGGAGACCTCTGTATAACTTAGTCCATAACCTACAGTGGCCCACCCCAAAGACGTCCAGACAACAAAGGATATACAATTTCCAAATGTCTTCATAGCCACCTTGGTTGATATGGGCATCCTGTGACAATATAACATTTGTTTTGTGTACACAAACAACTATTGAATCCTTAAAGAAACAAACACAGTTTGTGAAAGATGCACATACACAATTTCAGGCAAAAATCTTGTGTACAAGCAAAATTGTCAAGAATGCACACAGTACATCTACCACACATATTGTCCACCACACACAAAGCCCAGCTTATGCTGAGGTACTAAAAAGCAATCTTCCCAAACCTCAAAGATCTGTTAAGCCTACAAAAGGCAATGTCTATCCTCAGCAATCTCTAAAGCAAAATCAAACACCACACATACGTATACACCCATTGAAGACCCAACAGCAAAGCCCATAAGGCAAGCAAACACATTACCCAGGCCTACTGTCACAGGGGACTCCATTTTATTGTGCACAGACACTACATTCATCAGAATGAATAAGGGGAAGATAACGATTAGTTGCTTATCTGGATCCAGGATCAGCCAAGTTACACACGCACTCAAGTCACTAAACCACAGGCACCAGTATGATTCTACTATAGTCCATGTGGACAGTAATGACCTGACACATGCCTCCCTGGATTACATGATGAGAGACATTATTGATTCCTCTGAATATGTGTCTCGGGCAGGTAGGTGTCTTGCATTGAACAGCATTCTACCTTCACTGAGAATGATGCCACAGTATGAACAAAAGATGAACAATTTAAATAATTGGCTTCATTTCTGATGTCTTTCCAGGGGGATTCAGTATTTGTCAGCATGAGAAGGCATGGTTACCAAACCATGTTGCTTTTCAAAGAATGGTCTGCATCTGTCCCCCTAGGCTTCAGAATATTGGCTAAAGCTTTATCGACCCCCCTACAGCCTTTTTAGGTAATGCCAAACTGACAAACCTACCAACATAGCAAATAAAAAACAAAGAAACCTAAAGGTGTTACTGCTCAGTGCTAGGAGCCTAAAAAAGAAACTGCACACCCTACAAGCTCATCTCACTCTGCTCATGAGTAAATGCTATCTGTAAAACTACTCTAAGACTGATACATGTCACTAAACCACTGAATATGGTCATCTGTGTTGCTACCGAGACATGATTTAAATCCACAGAAAGTACTCCAGCAATGCAAGACTTCAGTGTCTTCCACACATTAAGACATTCAACTGTACAGACAGGAAAAAAGAGGTGGAAGAGTCCTGATCTCCATTAGCAACAGGTACACCTTTAGGTTGCTTAAACAGGACAATCCCCTGGAGTCTATCCATGTGCAAATCACCACAGACAATGTTCCATACCATATCCTTGCAAGCTGTAGGTCACCCTTATGTCACAAGAATCCCATAGCTCATACCCAGACTTACTGGAGGCACTTACCGCTTAACCAAATACTCGGGTTCATGGGAGACTTTAGCTACCCCTATATAGACTTGGAAACATACACTGCCTCAAACTCACAGGCACATTGATTCCTTGATGTAATTAACACAAATATCCTTGTCCAGGTCATGCACAGACCCACCAGAAGTTCAAACATACTGGACTATGTACCCCCCAATATGGGAGACAAGTGCACACTCCCAAGTGTCACATTTTCAGTGTCATGCCCTCACTGGTGTGGATGGACTACAAAGCTGTCTCCTTTGAAGTAAAAATCAACTTGGCAACCCCAGCAAACCCTGTAAGAGTTAAGAACTATTCCAAAGCAAACTACATCCTATTAAGCGTCAGTTTGTCAAAATTCAGTGCCCATCCTAATCCTGAGTTCACAGCACCCACTAGAGAATTGTTCACAGAGATCCTGTCCAACCATGTAAATGGCTGTATAGAGGCAGCTGTATCTACTAGAAGTATGCCAAAACAAACTCTAAAAACAAATCACATTGGTGGAACCCTAACCATAATAGGGTATATAACCAAATGAACAAGTCATGGCTAAAAAATCAGGAAAATCCACTCCCATAATGATAAGAGCTCTCTAATTAACCTAAAGAGGAAACCAGGAGCACTAGTTAAGTCCATCAAGGCTAATTAAAAGGTAAATATAGGCTCAAAGTCCAGCAAGCCTAATTAAAAGGTCAAAATAGCCTCACAGGCACAAGGCAACCACAACGTTTTCTGCACTATATATATAACCTGAAAGGCAGCACACAGAAGTGTGTCTAACTGGTAGCCAGTGGTATCACCTTCACTGAGCACAACAATATAGTGAATCTGCTGACTAACAAATTCAGCTTAGACATAACCTCCAACTCCCCCTGCCTCCCCCCATTAAGTACCTACTAAGATAACCCCTAACTATTAGCAGGGAGAAGGTCATGGCAGCTCTTGGTAAAGCCAAACATACAGCCTCAGTGGACCCAACAATATCCCAGAATGCTACCTAAATAGTGTGAAACATGACCTATCAGGACTACTTGAGTCATTTTTCAATTATAGTCTCAAAGGAGGATTTTTATCAGAGAATGGAGGACTGCCACAGTTATCCCACTTCACAAGTGTAGACCATCAACCTACTCTGGAAACTACAGACCCAATAGTCTGACCAGTCTAATATGCAAAGCCATGGAATGAATCATCATGGGAATGATAAAAAAATATACACACAACCCTCAGACACTGGACCCAGCCTAGTTTGGCTTTGTTAAGGGAATGTAATGCCTACTAAACCTGATGGACTTCTTTGAGAAGGTCACCAAGGCAATGGATGAGGGGAAAAGGGTGCATACCACCTAACTGGACATGGCTAAGGCAATCTATACAATATCCTACTCAAGTATACTTTACAGACTCACTGAATGGGACAGAAACCCCTACATAGCCTGCTGGATTGCCAGATGACTCACAGACAGGACCTGGGAAGTCAGGATTGGTGAGACCACATCCACTAAGAGATGGGGTACCAGAGAGGTACCTCAGGGCTTCATGCTGGGATCTCTCCTATTTACCATTTACTTCTTGGAAGTAAAGACTAATGTCTAGGGTCTTTGGCTAACCAAGTTTGTAGATGACTGCAAACTGGGAGCTATCATAGATTTCACCCATGACATAAACATCTTACAAGAGGGTCTAACACAGACAAATGACTGGTGCCATAGTCACATATTAAAACTCACTGCCAAGAAATGCATTATAGTGCTTTTTGGGAAAACAGTCACCCAAGCTAATTACTCCATTGATACAACACCCCTAATAGCTGAGCAGGTAATCCAGGGATCTGGGAACATATATGAACAATAATCTGGCCTTTGACCAACATGTAGCTAAGGTAGTAAGATAATCATTCACCCTGTGACATCCAGGTCCAAGGAAGTCATAGTGCCACTTTATTCAGCCTTTATCAGACCCTTCATTGAGTATAATGCTCCCTTCATCTTGTATCTGATTAGACATATTCGATAGCTGGAATGCCCACAAACGTTCCATACCAGGATAAGCCAGGGTATAAACACATTGTCTAAAATGGATTAGCATAAAGCCTTGTCTCTACACTTGGTCTCCTAAAGGTTACTTAGAGGAGATTGATGCCTAGCATACAAGACATCCTTGGCTCTAACTCTGATGGCTCTTTTACACATCTGCAAAACAAAAAATGTCAGAACTGCAAGATCTATGGATATAATTATGCTTGTGACATAAATAGGACAAGTTGGTAATACAGATATGTGTCTCAGAGGATCCCCATGCTTTGGAATGGGCCCCAATCCATATGAAGCCATATCATCCCTATCCCTACTTTAGTATAACCTTGACCAAAGGATGGGAAATTGAAAATTCACCGATGGCCTCTCCTCCATGTCTCTGACACAGGCAGACCGTATCTATGCCCAAACTAAAACATACCCCCCCCCCACATAAACTTCTTAACTAACATACGCCCTCCAAATAAATACTCATGATACATAGGGACACAATGGGGTTGGGTTTCATGGCTAGGCTTATAAAGGCCCTGGTGGTTGTTAAGCTAGATAAACATATGAATTTATCTATGACCCTGTGAATACTGGTGTGAGAGATTCATACTACAATACATCCCTTACTTCTGAAACAAACTTTTACAACATGACAAGCAGAGTAGCACCCTTGCCCTCTTCAATGTAAACATGGATAATTGTGTGGACAGCCACAAACTCTCCCCTAGTCTATACTGTCTTGCCCTTCTAGAGGCTAGAGGGAACTTTTGAAATAAGGTTATTTGGGTAGACTTGATATGGTCTGCAAACTAATTGCCTAGTACTTACCAATGACTCTATAGCATTTTATCTGTGACACTAGAGTTGCACATGCCTTGAAACCATGTTGTACTTTATCTAAATGAGGACCATATTTATCATCCTTATTAACATTTGTAAAATATATCTTTCATTAACATTTGTAAAATGTATCTTTCAAATAAATTACTGATGTTGGACGTTAAACGTATTGGTTGGTAATTAGACTGTCTGGCTACATCCTCTGTGTCTCCCCATTTGAAAACTGGAGTCACTTATGTTTTTTCCACTCACTAGGAACCAGAAAATTCCTTAAAAAATATTGAACATGTGTGCCAGCAGTGTAGAAAATATTAGGGGAATGATATTTTTAAACCATTCTGTAATATTATCCAGACCAGCTGAACATACCTTTTTAACTTTACTTAAAGCATGAATTACAGCTTTTTCTGTGAAAGTGGACATTTTATTGTTATACCACAGATGTGGATAGAACTAAAAGGTTAATTTTTGTTGCAATTCAAAAATGAGAAAATATGTATTAAGAAATTCTACATTTTCATTTAAAGATGTGACTATATTATCATTTGGCATTAGGAGTTTGAGCATGGAACTCTCTCTATAATTTTGTAAAGGCAAGGCATTGTCTAATGTTTTTAATGGGTCCACTTGAGATAAAGTACAGTTTTGTACCTACCATAAATGTAGATGTTCGATTGATAATACAGCTGCAGTAATCACAGATGGGTTCTCTGCCATCAGGCGGGTCCTCGGTTGGCCGAATTCCAAAGTCTTGGTCCGGCGTCGGTTGTCGTCGCTTTCTTCCCTGACGTCAGTGCGACAGGGGTATATAAGACACAGCCGACGCCATATTCTTCGGTCTTTCTTGCCCCAGATGTCAGGTGCCCCCAGAAGGAAGGCAATACATAAATTATATATATATATATATATATATATATATATATATATATATATATATGTATATATATATATATTCAAGCAATGCAATGTAATCAAAAAACAGTAGTTGCAAGCAAATACACCATAGAAGGATAACCCCAAATTAGGTTGCAAGAGGAGGTGTTAGCCACTAGTCCTTTACCAAGAGGGGAAGGAGGGAGGGAAACCTGTACTGCAGCCGTATTATCACTCGAACATCTATATTTATGGTAGGTACAAAACTGTACTATGTTCATCGTGCATAAAGCTGCAGTAATCACAGATGGGTAGAATCCCAAAGCTACGCACAGGGTGGTAGGCACTAGGTGGAACTGGGATGAGCCAGAATGCCCTGCAGCACAGCAGTGGCAAAGCCTGCTCTAGTTTTGGAATATAAAGGCAGGTTGTAGTGTTTTGTGAAGGTATCCACAGAACTCCAAGTGGCTGCCTCCAAAATATCTTTGGTAGGAACTCCTCTGAGGAAGGCTGCAGAGGTAGCTGTGGCCCTGGTGGAGTGGGATCTGATGCCTGTAGGGACAAATTTTCCATGATAGGAGTAACAAAACCATATGCAGTGGCCTATCCATTTTGAAATTGTCTGTTTGGTAACTGGCTTTCCTTGAGCTCCTACAGCATAGGACACAAAAAGTTGTTCTGATTTTCTGAAAGGCTTTGTTCTGTCCAAATAGTAACTTAGCTGTCTATGGATGTCTAAGGAGTGTAGCAGCCTTTCCCCTTTGTTTTGAGGATTAGGGTAAAAGGTAGGTGAGTGTATGGCTTGATTTAAAGCTACCCTGGATTTGAGATTTAGATTTCTAGCATTGAGCAGCATGACCCTCAAATTGCATTTGTTTGTAGTTTTTACAGTGGTAGTTTGGTCTTTGGAACACCGGCTAAAAAAGGCACTATAGGGGTAGCAAGAGCCTTGGCCAGTATCTGGAAGCCCAGGGATGACAGATGCAGGCCATCTCTGGCAAAGCATCAAGGTCCGTCAGTCATGTCATCCCAGGCAGACAGATACTGGATCCCCTTAGAATGGCAACAAAACCTTAGCCAATTTTTGAAATTAATCATTTTGTGCTTTTACTGTGGTATCATTCTGGGTGATGGTAGGATACTGCTCAGGGCTAGGGTCATACCCGCCTGGGCTAAATAATCCGAGCGCTCCTCCATGTCTCTTTTCATGTAGTCAAGGGAGGTACATCTCAGGTCATTCACACCCACATGTACAGTGGCAGAGTCATATTTGCACCTGTTGTTGAGGGACCTGAGTGCGTGTGTTACGTGGCGGATCCTGGTGCCTGACAGGCATCTGACTGTTACTTTCTCCTTATTCAACCTAGTGAGTGGGACATCAGTGTGTCTCACTATCAAGTCACCTATGACTAGTGTGTTGGGCATGCTGTTTTGCCTCAGGGGCTTTGGTTGAGTGGCACACTGTTTAGGAGAGTTATGTGTCTCGTGAGTAGTGTTGTGTTGTGGTGGTCGAGTGTGTTTCTGCCCCAGAGGTCTCTGCTGTTTGGTTAGATTTTTATTGAGAGCCTCCGTAAAGGTGGGTGTGTGGTTTGTGTTTTTATGTGAAGGCAATGCTGGTGTGTGTTCTGGAGGGCTATATGTTCCATGTGGTGTGGTGCAAGTGTTGACCTTCTCGTCATTCTCTCTAATTCTAGTTTTATTGATTATTGATAATGTTTTGTTTTAAATTTCTTGTTTTACTTTGCTCATGTTGCACTCTGTTGTGAAACATGGACAGAAAAAACAGCAAATGGCTGCCATATTGTTTTACACTCACTAAACATAATTTTGCTGTTCAGGGAGGGGAAAAAAAACAAAACTATCAAACAAACAAAGAAAATAAATAATTAAAAAAACAACTAGCAAAAATAACTGAATACATCAGTATATAAAAAGAGCTGATACTTTACTTTCACCTCACTAAGCATGGCTTGGAAGCCACAATTACTTAGGTGTGTGTGTGTGTGTGTGTGTCTGTGTGTGTGTGTGTGTGTGTGTGTGTGTGTGTGTGTGTGTGTGTGTGTGTGTCTGAGATGTAGAGGCAGAATAAGCAACCAAGTGAGAGACAGTGAAAGGCTGTCTCTCAGCTTTTTTGCTGAATAATTCTGGACAACGTCAACAAAAATAGATGACAAAGACCTAAACTTGCCAAATGTAGTTCTCCTTCTATGTCCCCATTAAGCATGCTGATTACCTTAGTGAAACTGGAAAGCTGTCCAACAAAATCAATGCATTTATTGTGTATGACTTTAGCTACCCTTCTCTAGAGTGACAAAAATTAATGTTAATTCCTTTGATAAAAGTGGTTACCTCTCCACCAGGGCGAAATAAAAACAAAGTTGTCTGATGAAGTTTAGCACTTTGTTTAAACGAAAGTGCTAACAGGATATCTCATTTTAAAGAATAAAGGATTTGTGTGATTTTCCAGCATCATGGGCTTCTCTTTCATCTAAATTTGCTGCCAGAAGAGTCCATGAACTGCCATTTTTATTTTATTCAGTTTTTAGTGTTTTTTTCTTTTTCTCCACCAGGGTGATAAGCTTCTTGACCTTGTCTTTAGGCACAGTGGGTATACCATTACTTAAAGATGAATCTAAACAAATATTGAAGTATTACAGACCAATTACTCTATTTAATATTCTGAGTAGGACATATGATAGATATTTAATTAAAAAATACTGCACAAAATCAGTGCTTATTCACTTTAATTGTACAAAGAGAATACAGCTTTATGTATAGTACATCTTGCATTATTAATCTCATAGAATTCTATCACTAACAAGGGAAATACAGTTATGTTAAGAACTTGCCATAAATGTAAATGCCCAAATACATTCCCTGTTGCATTTACAATCGGTGGGAATATGTGTCTATATAAAATGATAGCCATTGACAGGAATGCAAAATGGCCTTTTATTGAACTCCAGTCTGTGCAAGTCTAGGTAAGGTGGCAGACAACTACCAGAGCTGAATAGCTGCAGGTACAATAGTAGAGATGCAGCCAATATAGGACCCAGTGGCAAAAATGGATTTTCTCAAATCCCTTGAAAAGACATTGTAATCAGTGAACTTATAGGCCTTGATAAGATGAAGAAAGATGCCACTTACAGTACATGACTGCCACTGCTGCAAATGGTAATTTCACTGAATGAGCACAGATGCAGGTGCCTACATACATGAATGCATTTTGTTTGAATCTCTCTCTGTCTGTTGTGTTATTTTTGTCTCTGGGTAAATAAGTAGTAGTTAACTTTTAAATTAGTCTATTTTATAAAATATTTTTTATGACAGCCTGCTGACATTTTTATCAAAACAATTATTTATATATACAAATAGTAGAAAAACTACCACCAAAATCTCAGCTAAAGTGTCCCAAAAAATGAAAATAAAATAAGCAAAAAACAATAAGGACACAACATCGACTTCCACTACTGCCAGTTCAAGATACTTTACTAGTGCACAAAGCAAACACAAGTGCTTTCACGATACAGCTTGTACCGTGAAAGTGCTTGTGTTTGCTTTGTGCACTAGTAAAGTATCTTGAACTGGCAGTAGTGGAAGTCAACGTTGTGTCCTTATTCTCTTTTGCTTTTTTTTTAATTATACATATATATATGCGTATATATATATATATATATATATATATATATATATATATATATATCTATATATATATATAGGTTCTCTTTGATCGAAGTTTCAAAACTTTGAAAATCATATGGCTGAGCCTATATGATCGACATTTTGAAACTTTGAACACTTTCAATTGAGATCACTGTATAGCGTGGAACGGGAGATTTACCATTCTTCCCACTGTAGTGTGATCTTGGGGTTGGTGTACTCAAGTAGCAGGGGTTGTGAGAGGTGCAGGGGGGGCTGCAAAAATGTAAATGTAAAGTCCTCTTTAATTTGGGTGTTTATTTTCGTTATGTTATATATGTTTTCAATGTTTCAAAACTTCAATCGTATGGTCTCGGTCATATAATTTTTAAAGTTTTGAAACTTCGATCAAACAAAGTAGACTAGCTGACCTAGTACTTAAACATGAACCCATGAAAAGGGCAAACTACACTCAGAAAAAGTGAAGGGAAACCAGTTCAAATGTTAAATGTATTTGCAAACAGTAGCCTAGATATAATTATGAAACACCCATTGAAACCAAATGGTATACAATGCTCAACATTTGAATACTTGTTGTACAACTAAAGCAGTTCAACAAACATCTGGCCCTGTGCCATACTAAACACTCTGTGCTTGTAGAAGCCACATACTACAAAAGACACATAAGTGCTGATTAGGAGAAAGAGAAATTGTTGGCAGGAAAGTAATGAAACACTTGCAGTTTGGTACAGGATTTACCTACATGTTAATAAAAACAATGTTTCTGTACCTTTCAGTATGCTTTCTATACTGTGTCATTCATTTTCTTTGTTTTACTTGGAAAAAATAAAAGTTACATTGTACAGGTATTATGATACCAAAGTCCAGTATCTGATGACCCTGTGTAATCTTCAGTCCTTTATTGTATCCAGATCTATATGCCATCAAAATGCTTGCATAAGTCAGACTGTACTAATTTCAGCATGTTCATTACTTCTTTTAGAGCATTTCATCTAGTTGTATTTCTGCTGTATTCAGTATTTTGCTTAGGTTTTTGCAGTGGTGTTTAAACATGTGCATAAAATGCATTTAACACAGCCAGTGGGCTTTTCATTCTGGCAAAAATGTCAGGTTAACTTTCATATTTAATAATAATAGTTTTGACAGATAAGTCTCCATGCCTCTCAACCTTTTAGTGGAAGAAATCTGAACAAAGCCTCACATAACTGGGGGGCAAAGGCTCAAAATAGGGACAGATTTTAAATATTGTTCTTATAAACTCAGAAAGTTGACAGCATAACAGGATTTGTCTTAGTATTTTTTTCTGAAGGCTATAAAGTCTGAAACTCAAATATATGTCATTGTTTAGTGACTTCAGTCCTCAGATCATTCCAGTGATTTGCCAGAAAATCACAGATTTTATGAGGAACAGACCGAAAATATGAAGCAAAAATCTGGACATTCTGTGAAAATTTGGGCAGTTGAGAGATATGTTAATCACCAGTCTCATATGGTTGTTTTCGGGTCTCCTTGTGTGTTACTCTTGCAAGTTTTCAGGACAGATTTATCCAAGTCACTTTAACTCTTTACTGGTTTGATTTCCTTTCTGAGGGGATCCCATATGCAGTAAAGAAATGAAATAGGAAAAAGAGGGGTAATATATCTAGATTTTTTCATTGTTGTAGTATGGCTTTAAGCAAAGAGCAAAATGCCATATAGTACTGAAAAAATACGGACAAGTAATTAGGTTGTCATTTTTTCTTCACTTCCTTATTCTCAGTTTCATTTTGTTTTCTGAAGAAGCTGAGTTATATAATCAATCTTTCTGGCTTGCTTTCAGAGGTGACTCATCAGATTAATGATTTTCTCACTCAGTAGATAAACTGCGATTGTGGGAATGAAAACAAATGACATTTGAGTTTTTTTTGTCCCTGCATAATCTTATGGCCTTTATCTCTGGTGACCCACCTCTACACCAGGTCTGCCAATAGCTTCCGATCACCCTGTACTTTCTTTGACTGTTGCTGGAGCCTGTCATGGAGCCTAAGGATGTCCTGGGGGTCTGTTATACCCTACCCCTGACTCTCCTCTTCCAATGCGTTTACATGGTGATCCTTGGGTGGGCATGCAATGGGGATATGCAATGTATTGACCTGCTTCTGGAGAAGCTTAGACATACCTATCATCCTTGGCCCCTTAAGCTATGCAACCTTGATGCAGCATCCCCAGCCTCCACCAGGGGCCACTGCAGGGAATACCAATATTACCACCCATTCCTCCCCTGCTGCTCTGCCAGCAACCTGAGCTGCTAATAGAACCAGGTCTACTGGGCCATTTCATTCCTAGATCAGTACTCTGCCACTCAACAATATTACAAACCATGAACGGGATCATATATACACTATGCATTGTAGTTAACAGACTTTATACACTACAAAGTCCACCATTAAACACATCAGATATTTTCCAGTGAACAGGAACAGTTGCAACAGCAGATTCTTATTTACTATTTCAAGATTCATGAAATGTATGGCAATAAATGTCTGTTGTTGAGTGGTAATAAGATAGGCAGATATGGAATGCCTGCTGGAGAGTATCCACAGAGAATCTACTGAGAACACAAGAAGGTGGGTGGGTATGTTGTCAAGAAAGAAGATCAGCGTACAGTAAACATGATACAATAAAAAAAATACATATGAGAGACTATGTGAAAGAAAAAAATTCAAAGAGGTTGAACATGAATTAGGAACTAACTCCTGACAGTTTAATTTAGTCTGGTTAGTTCGTGCAACAGTCAGTCAGATCCATGGCATGCATCACATAAACATGATGCTGAGTATGACTGAGGTGAGCTGGGATTGAATACCATCCAAGACATTCGAGGAACTAATGAGGGAATGTGGGAGTGAACAACAGCTGTGGGCTCAACCATCTCTGGGGATGCTTTGCAGTTCAACCAAACTGAAGTGCTTAAAGTTGCATTCTAGTGCCTTTTTGTTTACTTTGCTACTGTTTTCCCCATTTTTATTATTTTTGTGTGTGTGTGTGTGTGTGTGTGTGTGTGTGTGTGTGTGTGTGTGTGTGTGTGTGTGTGTGTCTGCTCTAGCCCCCACTGAGACATTAAACTAAAGTCTCTGAAATTCTAATCACAGGACTAGAGCATCAATATTCCTTTTATTTGTTTAGATCCCTCTTTAGGAAATCAGTTTCTTCCAGATATGTCTTTTGCTTCCACCCTTTATGGAAATTTGATTTCCAAAGTCACTCCCTCCCCTCTTTCATTGTTATTGTCTGTTGTGTAATCTAAGTACTTTCCTCACCCATTGTTTTTCATATAGCCATAATACCCAGTAAACCAGTACTGCTCATGAGTAAATGTTATCTGTAAAACTACTCTAAGACTGATACATGTAACACAGTGGGGCTAAAACAAAGCTATTATGCATCAACAAGCTTAGAGCAGCTTGTTTGCCAGTTTAAACAGCACTACTATCAAATCTTAGTACAATCTAACCTAGTCTAGTGCCAAGCCCAGAGACCACCCAAGGAGACCTCTGTATAACTTAGTCCATAACCTACAGTAGCCCACCCCAAAGACGTCCAGACAACAAAGGATATACAATTTCCAAATGTCTTCATAGCCACCTTGGTTGATACGGGCATCCTGTGACAATATAACATTTGTCTTGTGTACACAAACAACTATTGAATCCTTAAAGAAACAAACACAGTTTGCGAAAGATGCACACACACAATTTTAGGCAAAAATCTTGTGTACAAGCAAAATTGTCAAGAATGCACACAGTACATCTACCACACATATTGTCCACCACACACAAAGCCCAGCTTATGCTGAGGTACTAAAAAGCAATCTTCCCAAACCTCAAAGATCTGTTAAGCCTACAAAAGGCAATGTCTATCCTCAGCAATCTCTAAAGCAAAATCAAACACCACACATACGTATAAACCCATTGGAGACCCAACAGCAAAGCCCATAAGGCAAGCAAACACATTACCCAGGCCTACTGTCACAGGGGACTCCATAATATGGTGCACAGACACTACATTCATCAGAATGAATAAGGGGAAGATAACGATTAGTTGCTTATCTGGATCCAGGATCAGCCAAGTTACACACGCACTCAAGTCACTAAACCACCAGTATGATTCAACTATAGTCCATGTGGACAGTAATGACCTGACACATGCCTCCCTGGATTACATGATGAGAGACATTATTGATTCCTCTGAATATGTGTCTCGGGCAGGTAGGTGCCTTGCATTGAACAGCATTCTACCTTCACTGAGAATAATACCACAGTATGAACAAAAGATGAACAATTTAAATAATTGGCTTCATTTCTGATGTCTTTCCAGGGGGATTCAGTATTTGTCAGCATGAGAAGGCATGGTTACCAAACCATGTTGCTTTTCAAAGAATGGTCTGCATCTGTCCCCCTAGGCTTCAGAATATTGGCTAAAGCTTTATCCACCCCCCTACAGCCTTTTTAGGTAATGCCAAACTGACAAACCTACCAACATAGCAAATAAAAAACAAAGAAACCTAAAGGTGTTACTGCTCAGTGCTAGGAGCCTAAAAAAGAAACTGCACACCCTACAAGCTCATCTCACTCTGGAGAATATGGTCATCTGTGTTGCTACCGAGACATGATTTAAATCTACAGAAAGTACTCCAGCAATGCAAGACTTCAGTGTCTTCCACACATTAAGACATTCAACTGTACAGACAGGAAAAAAGAGGTGGAAGAGTCCTGATCTCCATTAGCAACAGGTACACCTTTAGGTTGCTTAAACAAGACAATCCCCTGGAGTCTATCCATGTGCAAATCACCACAGACAATGTTCCATACCATATCCTTGCAAGCTGTAGGTCACCCTTATGTCCCAAGAATCCCATAGCTCATACCCAGACTTAATGGAGACACTTACCACTAAACCAAATACTCGGGTTCATGGGAGACTTTAGCTACCCCTATATAGACTTGGAAACATACACTGCCTCAAACTCACAGGCACAATGATTCCTTGATGTAATTAACACAAATATCCTTGTCCAGGTCATGCACAGACCCACCAGAAGTTCAAACATACTGGACTATGTACCCCCCCAATATGGGAGACAAGTGCACACTCCCAAGTGTCACATTTTCAGTGTCATGCCCTCACTGGTGTGGATGGACTACAAAGCTGTCTCCTTTGAAGTAAAAATCAACTTGGCAACCCCAGCAAACCCTGTAAGAGTTAAGAACTATTCCAAAGCAAACTACATCCTATTAAGCGACAGTTTGTCAAAATTCAGTGCCCATCCTAATTCTGAGTTCACAGCACCCACTAGAGAATTGTTCACAGAGATCCTGTCCAACCATGTAAATGGCTGAATAGAGGCAGCTGTATCTACTAGAAGTACGCCAAAACAAACTCTAAAAATAAATCACATTGGTGGAACCCTAACCATAATAGGGTATATAACCAAATGAACAAGTCATGGCTAAAAAATCAAGAAGATCCACTCCCATAATGATAAGAGCTCTCTAATTAACCTAAAGAGGAAACCAGGAGCACTAGTTAAGTCCATCAAGGCTAATTAAAAGGTAAATATAGGCTCAAAGTCCAGCAAGCCTAATTAAAAGGTCAAAATAGCCTCACAGGCACAAGGCAACCACAATGTTTTCTACACTATATACATAACCTGAAAGGCAGCACACAGAAGTGTGTCCAACTGGTAGCCAGTGGTATCACCTTCACTGAGCACAACAATATAGTGAATCTGCTGACTAACAAATTCAGCTTAGACATAACCTCCAACTCCCCCTGCCTCTCCCCATTAAATACCTACGAAGATAACCCCTAACTATTAGCAGGGAGAATGTCATGGCAGCTCTTGGTAAAGCCAAACATACAGCCTCAGTGGACCCAACGATATCCCAGAATGCTACCTAAAGAGTGTGAAACATGACCTATCAGGACTACTTGAGTCATTTTTCAATTATAGTCTCAAAGGAGGATTTTTATCAGAGAATGGAGGACTGCCACAGTTATCCCACTTCACAAGTGTAGACCATCAACCTACTCTGGAAACTACAGACCCAATAGTCTGACCAGTCTAATATGCAAAGCCATGGAATGAATCATCATGTAAATGATAAAAAAATATACACACAACCCTCAGACACTGGACCCAGCCTAGTTTGGCTTTGTTAAGGGAATGTAATGCCTACTAAACCTGATGGACTTCTTTGAGGAGGTCACCAAGGCAATGGATGAGGGGAAAAGGGTGCATACCACCTAACTGGACATGGCTAAGGCAATCTATACAATATCCTACTCAAGTATACTTGACAGACTCACTGAATGGGACAGAAACCCCTACATAGCCTGCTGGATTGCCAGATGACTCACAGACAGGACCTGGGACGTCAGGGTTGGTGAGACCACATCCACTAAGAGATAGGGTACCAGAGAGGTACCTCAGGGCTTCATGCTGGGATCTCTCCTATTTACCATTTACTTCTTGGAAGTAAAGACTAATGTCTAGGGTCTTTGGCTAACCAAGTTTGTAGATGACTGCAAACTGAGAGCTATCATAGATTCCACCCATGACATAAACATCTTACAAGAGGGTCTAACACAGACAAATGACTGGTGCCATAGTCACATATTAAAACTCACTTCCAAGAAATGCATTATAGTGCTTTTTGGGAAAACAGTCACCCAAGCTAATTACTCCATTGATACAACACCCCTAAGAGCTGAACAGGTAATCAGGGATCTGGGAACATATATGAACAATAATCTGGCCTTTGACCAACATGTAGCTAAGGTAGTAAGATAATCATTCACCCTGTGACATCCAGGTCCAAGGAAGTCATAGTGCCACTTTATTCAGCCTTTATCCGACCCTTCATTGAGTATAATGCTCCCTTCATCTTGTATCTGATTAGACATATTCAATAGCTGGAATTCCCACAAACGTTCCATACCAGGATAAGCCAGGGTATAAACACATTGTCTAAAATGGATTAGCATAAAGCCTTGTCTCTACACTCGGTCTCCTAAAGGTTACTTAGAGGAGATTGATGCCTAGCATACAAGACATCCTTGGCTCTAACTCTGATGGCTCTTTTACACATCTGCAAAACAAAAAATGTCAGAACTGCAAGATCTATGGATATAATTATGCTTGTGACATAAATAGGACAAGTTGGTGATACAGATATGTGTCTCAGAGGATCCCCATGCTTTGGAATGGGCCCCAATCCATATGAAGCCAAATCATCCCTATCCCTACTTTAGTATAACCTTCACCAAAGGATGGGAAATTGAAAATTCACCGATGGCCTGTCCTCCATGCCTCTGACACAGGCAGACCGTATCTATGCCCAAACTAAAACATACCCCCCCCCCCCCACATAAACTTCTTAACTAACATACGCCCTCCAAATAAATACTCATGATACATAGGGACACAATGGGGTTGGGTTTCATGGCTAGGCTTATAAAGGCCCTGGTGGTTGTTAAGCTAGATAAACATATGCATCTATCTATGACCCTGTGAATACAATATCTCAGACCTCATTAATCTGAATATTGAAAATCTCTTATTCCTGGACCCACATCTATTTGGATTTGTCAAATTAAGGTCCTGTCTCTTCAACCTCATTAAAGTCTTTGAAAAAGTAACTGAAGCAGTGGATAGTGGTGTTGCAGTACACACAGCATATCTACATCTGACCAAGGCCTTTGACACTATTCCCTATGCAGACCTTATTGATAGACTTATAAATCTGAATATAAATTCTTATGTTGTGCAGTGGATAGCTATCTGGGTGTCTGATGCAAACCAGACTTGTAAATATGAAGGTAAATCCTTATGTTGCAGAGTAGATAGCTAACTGCTTGTCTCACAAAAGTGATGTATTCAGAGCTGCAGGTGCCACTTCTGCAAAGAGAAAAGTTAAACGTGGTGTACCAGAGGGATCATTTTTGGGCCTGTCCTATGTGACATAAATTTCTTAGACATTCAGGCCAGCCCACCTGACCTATGGTTTGCTAAGTTTGCAGATAACTGGAAATTGGGGACTGTTATTTCATCTTCAACTGACTCACAATTGTTTCAATATTGGTTAGACCATATTATATTATTGAATATAGTGCACCTTCTGGCAAGTATTTATCTAGACATGTCACACAACTTGAGACTACAGAGATTCATAACTAAAAAGATCAGTGGCTTCAGAAACCTTAGTTATCAGGAAAGACTGGCATCTCTTTCTCTGCTCTCAGTCTCTTACTGAATCCACCATGCAGATCTGTGTTTAGCCTTTTGAGCTATGAAAGATCCAACCCTATCTGACCTCCTATTCATTTATAGAACTAATGGCACATCAAATACTTCGTTAAAGGAACTAAACCTTCATCAGCTGACAGATAAGACATACTGGTGTGAGAGATTCATACTACAATACATCCCTTACTTCTGAAACAAACTTTTACAACATGACAAGCAGAGTAGCACCCTTGCCCTCTTCAAGGTAAACATGGATAATTGTGTGGACAGCCACAAACTCTCCCCTAGTCTATACTGTCTTGCCCTTCTAGAGGCTAGAGGGAACTTTTGAAATAAGGTTATTTGGGTAGACTTGATATGGTCTGCAAACTAATTGCCTAGTACTTACCTATGACTCTATAGCATTTTATCTGTGACACTAGAGTTGCACATGCCTTGAAACCATGTTGTACTTTATCTAAATGAGGACCATATTTATCATCCTTATTAACATTTGTAAAATATATCTTTCATTAACATTTGTAAAATGTATCTTTCAAATAAATTACTGATGTTGGACGTTAAACATATTGGTTGATAATTAGACTGTCTGGCTACATCCTCTGTGTCTCCCCATTTGAAAACTGGAGTCACTTATGTTTTTTTTCACTCACTAGGAACCAGAAAATTCCTTAAAAAATATTGAACATGTGTGTCAGCAGTGTAGAAAATATTAGGGGAATGATATTTTTAAACCATTCTGTAATATTATCCAGACCAGCTGAACATACCTTTTTAACTTTACTTAAAGCATGAATTACAGCTTTTTCTGTGAAAGTGGACATTTTATTGTTATACCACAGATGTGGATAGAACTAAAAGGTTAATTTTTGTTGCAATTCAAAAATGAGAAAATATGTATTAAGAAATTCTACATTTTCATTTAAAGATGTGACTATATTATCATTTGGCATTAGGAGTTTGAGCATGGAACTCTCTCTATAATTTTGTAAAGGCAAGGCATTGTCTAATGTTTTTAATGGGTCCACTTGAGATAAAGTACAGTTTTGTACTTACCATAAATGTAGATGTTCGAGTGCTAATACAGCTGCAGTAATCACAGATGGGTTCTCTGCCGTCAGGCGGGTCCTCGGTCGGCCGAATTCCAAAGTCTTGGTCCAACGTCGGTTGTCGTCGCTTTCTTCCCTGACGTCAGTGCAGCAGGGGTATATAAGACACAGCCGACGCCATATTCTTCAGTCTTTCTTGCCCCAGATGTCAGGTGCCCCCAGAAGGAAGGCAATACATAAAATATATATATATATATATATATATATATATATATATATATATATATATATATATATATATATATATATATATATATATATATATATATATATATATATTCAAGCAATGCAATGTAATCAAAAAACAGTAGTTGCAAGCAAATACACCATAGAAGGATAACCCCAAATTAGGTTGCAAGAGGAGGTGTTAGCCACTAGTCCTTTACCAAGAGGGGAAGGAGGGAGGGAAACCTGTACTGCAGCTGTATTAGCACTCGAACATCTACATTTATGGTAGGTACAAAACTGTACTATGTTCATCGTGCATACAGCTGCAGTAATCACAGATGGGTAGAATCCCAAAGCTACGCACAGGGTGGTAGACACTAGGTGGAACTGGGATGAGCCAGAATGCCCCGCAGCACAGCAGTGGCAAAGCCTGCTCTAGTTCTGGTGTTTTGTGAAGGTATGCACAGAACTCCAAGTGGCTGCCTCCAAAATATCTTTGGTAGGAACTCCTCTGAGGAAGGCTGTAGAGGTAGCTGTGGCCCTGGTGGAGTGGGATCTGATGCCTGTAGGGACAGATTTTCCATGATAGGAGTAACAAAACCGTATGCAGTGGCCTATCCATTTTGAAATTGTCTGTTTGGTAACTGGCTTTCCTTGAGCTCCTACAGCATAGGACACAAAAAGTTGTTCTGATTTTCTGAAAGGCTTTGTTCTGTCCAAATAGTAACGTAGCTGTCTATGGATGTCTAAGGAGTGTAGCAGCCTTTCCCCTTTGCTTTGAGGATTAGGGTAAAAGGTAGGTAAGTGTATGGCTTGATTTAAAGCTACCCTGGATACTACTTTAGGCATAAATGATGGATTGGTTCGAAGGGAAACCCTGTCCTGATGGAAGATGAGAAAGGGCTGCACAGCCATGAGGGCTTGTAGTTCCGAAACCCTACGAGCTGAGGTAATGGCCAGAAGGAAAGCTGTTTTCCAGGACAAATATTGCAAATCTGTTGAGGCATCTGGTTCAAAAGGAGGCAATGTTAATTTTTCTAAAATGTAATTAAGATCCCAGGCTGGCACTGGTTGTTTCCTTGGTGGTCTTATATTCTTAGCCCCTCTGAGGAACTGTCTTAAGAGTGGGTGAGAGAATAAGGGTGGATTCGTGTTGAATTCTGCAGAAATGGCTGAGGCATGGATTTTTATGGAGGAAAATGAAAGTCCACTGTTCAGCAACTCAGCTAGATACTGTAGTACCTGAGGCAAATTCAGTTTTCTAGGATCCTGGCCTTTTTTCTCATTCCAAGAGCAAAACCGTTTCCATTTTGCGGAGTAAGCCTTTCTAGTAGATGGCCTTCTGGCCTCCAAAATGATATCCTGCACCTCTTTGGGGAGTAGGGTCTGATGAGGTGTTAAGGAATTTTCCATGCAGCTAGATTGAGTGTTTTCAGCTGGCTCTGAAGAGTTTTGTAGCTGTGCTGAGTCAACAGAAGAGGCATTAGAGGTAGGGGCCAGGGAGGAGTATGTGTTAGGCTCCTCAGGAGTGGATACCAGTGTTGCCTCGGCCAGTCTGGAGCAATCAGTATCATCTTCGGTCTGTCTGCTCTTGCTTTCAAGAGCACCTTGGGCAGAAGAGGCAGAGGTGGGAAAGCGTAAACTGTCCATGCTGTCCAACTGAATGAAAGGGCGTCCACTCTCCAGGACTTTGGATGAAAGGTCCTTGAACAAAACTTTTCCAATTAATGATTCCTGTGGGAGGCGAAGAGATCTATGTCTGGCCTCCCCCACACTTGGATTATTTTTGTAAACACTTGGGGATGCAACTTCCATTCATGTGGATCTGTCATATTTCTGCTTAGATTGTCTTCCAGCGTGTTTTCCAAACCTGGCAAGTACTGTGCTTGAGGTTCGATTTGCCATTCCAGAGCCAAGTTCCAAAGTGTCATGGCTAGTCTGCACAGGGGGTATGAATGTGTTCCTCCTTGTTTGTTTATGTACCACATTACTGTTGTGTTGTCTGTTCTTATCAATAATTGTCCTGGATGCAGGAGGTCCTTGAAAGCTGTAATTGCATTTATCACTGCTAGCATTTTTTTTTGATTGATGTGAAGGTGCTTTTCTTTTTGGGACCATTTGCCCTGAATGCACCTGTCTGTCATGTGCGCCCCCCAGGCATAATCGGAGGCATCTGTTGTGATGACTTGATTTGCTTGAGGCTTGCAGAATGGGAGACCTGTGTTTGTTTGACATGCTTGGGCCCACCATAGAAATTCCTTTTGCAAACATGGAATTATTGGTATTATTGTTTCCAAACTGTGGCTGTGTTGAGACCATAGGTTTTTTAGGTACCATTGAAGTTTCCTCATATGCAGCTTTGCACATGGGATTAAAAGAATGCAAGATGCCATGAAGCCCAGAGCCTGCAGGATTTTCCTTGCAGTAAGCCTGGTACAATTTGCTAGCATTTTGAAGTACTGAGTTAGTTGCCCCTGTTTTTCTGGCATAAGATAGGCCATCTGGGTGTTTGTGTCCAAGTTGGCACCCAGGAAAATTATTTTCTGAGATGGTGTTAGTCTGGATTTCTCTTTGTTAATTGTGTATCCTAGAGAGTTCAGTAACCGTGTTGCATAAGCCAGATGATCCAGAAGTATCTGCTTGCTGTCCGCTTAGATCAGGCAGTTGTCCAAATAAGGGTAAATTTGTATCCCTTGAAGTCTGCAGTAGGCAATTACTGATGCCAGGCATTTCGTGAATACTTTGGGCGCAGTAGATAAGCTGAAGGACAATGCAGAGAATTGATAGTGGATTGAACCTGCAAGAAATCTGAGGTATCTTCTGCAGCTTTGTCTGATTGGGACATGCAGGTATGCCTCCTTGAGGTCCAATGTTACCAGCCAAAACTCCTTGCCCAGCATGGGAAGAAGCTGCTGTAATGTGAGCATCTTGAATTTTGGTACGAGTAAGAATGTGTTTAGGATGGATAAGTCCAAAATGGGTCTCCAGTCGGTTCCTTTCCTTGGTACCAGAAATAGCCTGGAATAAAAACCTTGGCCTTGTTCGTGAGTAGGTACCTCTTGAATAGCTTTCATGTCTATGAGCTTTGAAATTTATAGTTGTGCCTCTGCCCTTTGATTGTGTGGCAGGTTTGGCATGCCTCTCATTTTTGGTAGAGTGTGAAAATGAAATCTGTAGCCTCTGTCTATAATGTCCAAGATCCATTTGTCTGTTGTGACAATATGCCAATTTCTTGTAAATAATGCCAGCTTTCCTCCCAAAGGTGCTGCCAGCTGAGACTTGCTTGGCGTGGAAAGGAGGATGTCATTGGGTTTGTTTCCTATATTGTTCTGCACTGTCTTCGCCACCTCTTGGTGCTGGAGTTTGCCATTGCCTGCCTCTATATGATCCTTGTGATTGTCCTCTGCCCCTTGAGCGCCTGTATCTACCTCTTTGGGGCTTGTCCGTGGCTGGAAAGGACCAGTTTTTTTGGAAGGCCAATTTCTGCTAAAACGTGGTGGTCGAACCTGTAGAAAAGCTTTGACAGATTGCATAGATTTGGCTTTTTCTTCCATTTTCCATAGTATCTCCTCAGCATTAGTACCAAATAGCACATCCTTTTGTAAAGGAGCATCTAATAGTTTAGCTTTCACATGATCAGGCAAGATTTGTTCCCTAAGCCATGCATGTCTACGAATAACTGATCCTGTAACAGCAGCTCTACTTGAGGCCTCTAGGGCATCATAGCCACATTGTAAGGTGTGTTTACCCACTTGTTCTGCACTATGCATCATATCCTGCAACTCCTTCAAATCTGGTTGTTCAGGTTGAGACATTTTATTTCTTAATTGTGATAACAGAAACTGCTGATATTTAAGCATATGGAACTGACAATTTAAGGCCCTCATGGCTAGGGTGGCCGAGGTATACACCTTTTTCCCCACCTTTCTAAGGATCTTGACTCTCTTTCGGAAGGTAGTGGATTCTTAGCAGTAGAGGCCTTCATTCCCTTGGGGCCTTGAGAAATGGTTTCAGGGTCAGCATTATGGCTTTTGTACAGAAATTGGTGAGAGTTAGGAACTCTGTAGTACCTATCAGGCTTGACTGGGGCAGGAGGCAGGGAATCCGGATTAAGGCAAGCCTCCAAATAAACATCATCCAGTATGTCCAAGACAGGAGGTATCACCAGAGGTCTGTGTTGAGGTAACAAAAGAAATTCCCTAAGTTTTTTCTTGGAATCAGAAAAGTCTTGGCCTTCCCAATGGAAGTGTTCTCTCAAGGTGTGCAAGGTTTCCCCAAAAGAAAAATCCTCAGGAGGAGATACAGAGGGAATGGACTGCTCTGCATCAGAATCTTCAAAAGGGGAGAAAGAGTGTTCCTCTACATCAGAATGATCTGAAAAAATGGAGCCCTGATCCGAAGAGGGAGAATCTTCCTCCACTCTGGGTCTCTTGTCTGGAGGGGGTTGGGAACCCCTGATAAGAGTAATTAAATCCTCAGCCATTTTAAGCATCTGCTTTTTAGGCATGGGGCCTGGAGATGGGCCCTGTGTAACAGGCCTCTTGGGATGCCTGGCTGATTTGGACTTAGTAAAGGCCTTAATTGAAAAGGAAGATGAGGGTCTAAAGACACCAT
The DNA here is from genome assembly GCF_019279795.1 of Protopterus annectens. NCBI lineage: Eukaryota > Metazoa > Chordata > Ceratodontiformes > Protopteridae > Protopterus > Protopterus annectens. The sequence goes on along the minus strand of NC_056735.1, from coordinate 981,197,398 downwards.
GGGTGGAAGTGGACCTGTCCACATTAGGAGGCTCAATGCTCACTGTGGCTTCGGTGGTTGTAGTCTGGGTATGGGCCGAGGTACCTGCGGTCTCGGTTACAGAAGACCCCGCCAAAGAAGTGTCGTCGGTAGTCAGGGACTGCATAGGCGTCTCGCTGAGAACCGGCGTGTAGCCGGTTTTGGCTTGGTGTCGGTGGGGACCACGGACCTCGTGTGTCGGTCTTTGTCCTTGCGTTTTTTGGACAAAACGGTAGTCGGAGTCTCCGACGACATTTTATAATCAAAGGCTTTACCGAAAAAGTGTTGGGCGAACTCCGCCCGACGCTTAATAGTGCGCTTATTGAAAGTAGCGCAAAAGCGACAGCCCGAGACGTCGTGGTCTGGGCCTAAACAAGGTATGCAGAGGGAATGGAAATCCTTATGCGGTATTTGCTTCCCACAAGAAATACAATTGTTAACTTTTTCTGACATCGGTCTGAGGCAAGAAAAATTTCCCCAACGGGGTACTTAGCTTTAATGAAGACTTTGGTTTCCAATTTTTCGTAAATTCAGGAGCTGGCCGACCGGCACTTGCGAACTGCTTCTGCTTCGGGCACCGCGCGGCAAAAAAGACTGAAGAATATGGCGTCGGCTGTGTCTTATATACCCCTGTCGCACTGACGTCAGGGAAGAAAGCGAAGACAACCGACGCCGGACCAAGACTTTGGAATTCGGCCGACCGAGGACCCGCCTGAAAAAATATATTGAGCTTTCTCTGCTTACTTGCTTGGTGCTGCTTGCTGTGATGGATTTGCAGTGTTCTATGACACTCAGTCTTGCTGGCTGGAATCAAAGTCTGATTATATTTGCATTCACAGTCTGTTGCATACAGAAACTTGCAGAATAAACACTGATGAGAGAATATACTTTGCAGCACTTGTCTTTAAGAGCAGTAACCAATAACTTTTATAATAAATAAAACTGGACAAACGTTGCAGCTTAAAAGTACTGTTCCAACTTTACTTCTCATATAGTACAGATGATGTGAGAGATATAACATTTACCTTGGGACTTGTGTCCCTACCAAACCTCTCTCACCTAGCTGGATTTATACAGCTCTTTATATACAGTTTTAGTCCTGTAGAAACAATACTAAGCTTCCTTGTTTAACAATGTCTTGTAAGAGACCAGCTTTTCTGACAGTGTGAATATCCTGTAACAGTGTCCTAATGTCCATGTAGAAAAACATATTTTTGAGGAAACACATTGTCCTGTATTCTATTTGGATCTTTGTATAAAACACATGTTCTTATGTCAATGCTGATAAGCATATCCTGTTTTTTATGAAGAAAAACATATTTTTGAGAAAACACATTGTCAGAGATCAGCTTTTCTGACAGTGTGAACATCCTGTATTTTATTTGGATCTTTGTATAAAAAACATCTGTTATCCTGTTTTTCCATGCAGAATAACATGTCATTGTTCTTTAAAAGCAGATTTTGCATTTTTGTTCTTGCATACATCCTGTTTTGAGTCTGTAAGGGAAAAATGTCCATTCTTTAAAAGCAGATTTTGTATTTTTGCTCTTGCATACATCCTGTTTTGAGTCTGTAAGGGAATAATGTCCATTCTTTAAAAGCAGATTTTGTATTTTTGCTCTTGCATACATCCTGTTTTGAGTCTGTAAGGGAAGAATGTCCATTCAGCAGATTCCTTTTCCAAGCCATGGTCATTTAGTATGACTGCTGATCACATTTTACTTAAACTTTGTTTCTGCATTTAAGCAAGCCTTTTCTTTCAGCATATTTACAACATAATTAATTTCAGATTAATATTAATAAAATCTAACAATTCCCTCTGTTTTTAAACATACTCAAAACATTTTATATAGAAAACACAAGAAACAAACCTTTAGTTTGATACAACAAATCAAAATGCAATTTTACATAGTTAATACAATGATATTAAAGTATTACTACCAAAACTGAATGTATTTAACATTTTTTCTTTTGCAGACCATTCTGTGAAAATATTTTATCAGTTATGAGCTGTGTCTGCTTTAATGTTACTTGATCAATTTATTCTTTTGCAATCACAGAATTTAATTTATGACTTAGAACTGTTCCATTAACTCTTTGCAGCTGTTAAATTAACTATGAGACAATAACTATGTGCTACTGCAAGCATTTATACACTACTGAAAACACACAATTTCAATGTCATTTGTTAAATTAACTATGAGACAATAACTATGTGCTACTGCAAGCATTTATACACTACTGAAAACACACAATTTCAATGTCATTTTAACCATAACATTGTGGTCATGTCTTTGAACTGCTACAATGTATTCTGTACAGTATGTATTTACACAGACTGTTTGCTATTTATGCATTTCAATCTAGTAGGTATACTGGACCCACTTTTTTTAAAACATGTTTTTTCACACATATTTATTACTAGACATTTATTTAATTTGTACTGAATTCTTCTGCATTTGTACATACAATGACTATAAAGTACATTTAGTCTAATCTTACAAATTTAATTAAGCAAAATCTTGGAAAATGTTTGTCTCTTTAGAAATTTCTAGTGGAACTGGCACCAAATGCATATGTCATGTTATTTTAAACTACATACTCAGCAATTAAAAATAACCATTATGATAGCTATTAACAACTTGTAAAATATCTTATCCTGTCAGGTTTAATCCAGTTTACCAGTATTTCTAATACACTAATACCTGTTTTTCCCTCTACCTAAAAGAGTATTGTCAAGAATGAATGAGATATATATATTTTTTCCTGTAGCTTTATTTTAGACCCTTATTATTTATTTTTATGTAGCTTTATTTCAGACCCTTGTCACAGTCTGTTTATACAGTCAGTGTAAAACTGAGAAAGTGCCCCTCCCTCTTATACAGTCAGTGTAAAACTGAGAAAGTACCCCTCCCTCTTATACAGTCAGTGTAAAACTGAGAAAGTACCCCTCCCCCTGTAGTACGTCAGCACTGTTTACCTGCCCTATGCTGTGAAAATAGAATGTAACACTATGGTTATACATTTATTTTATTAAATTATGAACTTTTGTCTGATTTGATAATTTTTTATAAAGCTTTTGCTGTTTACTACCACTAGTAGGCATTTACACCCTCCTGCATAATTGATTTGAACTGTATATATACTATAGCCCATTTGCTGGCTGTACTTGATACAACTGAGGTTTTTTTTGTCCTTTTAACATTTACTTGTAAACAGATTATAAGTGACATCTATGCACAATTGTGGCATTTTATGACAATTACTAAATAGTGTTGCCTGTAAACATTTTAACAATTATGTTTTAATAACAATGATGCTTTAGAAAAACTCAAGCTACTTGCCTGGCAATTAGTCTTGTTGTTTATCTTATCTTTCCAGCATTTCCTGTAACTATTCATTCAGTCTAGGAAGGTCTTAGCTCACATTTCATACTCTGTAAACTATAGTTAATTCTTTTAGCATTTTTCCTTTAATGTGATTGTGATTTGCATAACTATGCATTTATACAACATAAATATACATCATTTTACAATTACCTTACATGGATTTCAGTATTTTTTTTTTATTTATCTAACTATTTAACTGTCCTGCCATTCATTTTACAAAAACTGTTTGAATAATACCATCTGTGATTTTCTTTTTAAAATTCAGAACTTTAACTGTTTGGTGTTACTATATAATTATAAACAAATTGTAAAAAACAAAATAGATATTAGTTTAACCAACACATTTATATTTATATTATTTATATTTGCTGTTGTCTGCCTGTTATTCTTGTGTATTGTAACAGATGTACTTTAGATGAAAAGAACACACATGCATGTCTGTCTTGTATCTGTATATCTTTATACAAGCATGTCAGTCTTGTGACTTTAAATTTTTACTCATCTATTTTTATTTAATTTTATACACTAGAACAGTTGTGTTTACCTTTTGACTATGCTAATGAATGGCATTCATATACTTTACTTTACTATAGTACTGATAGATGTCTTGCTTTAACTGAATGAAAGTAAAACATTTAAGAATGATTTGTCCAGAAATCAGATCCTACCATCCTACCATGTATGTTTAACCATTTTCAAAACATAAACATATTATAAAATATATTTCTTTTGCATAGATTAGCTGTGTATGTAGGAAGTTTTTAGCCTTTGTCAGTTCAGCTAATTTATTTCCTTTATCCTGCAACTGCTGTTGAATTTTCTGGAATGTTGTATGGTCTTTCTGACATTCTTTAGTAAGCTGTTCTGCTGAATTTGAAACTCCTATGCACTTTTGAAAAGATGTATGTATAACTTGTCTAAGCTTCCTGAACTCATTGTGTCTGTCTTTTAGAAGTTTACTACATTCCTTTGTAACAAAATGTACTAGGGGTTCTATCAGTAACTGATTTGACTCACATGTGGTGACAGGACATAACTGTTCAACATCAGAATGTAATGGAAACACTTTACCCTTAGTTAATTCTTCAGATCTGTCTTTACAGTCTATTTTTTTAGCAATATGATGCAATATTATTTTATAGCATAATACACAAAATGCAGTTTTTGTTGAAGCACACAATAAACATTTGTCATATTTCACATGGTTTTCTTTGAGATACCAGCCAAACATTGTAATACATTTGCATAATGCCTTACTATCAACCTGCCCTAATAAGGTTTTACATTTACTAATGTGCTGTGTATACCAACATAGCAATTTACTAAAGTTTGGTTTACTCCTGCATGAATTATAAATAATATTCATACTATCTAGTAATATACAACCTGTCTAGGAATACAGAAACTATATAGGAATATACAAACTGTCTTAAGAATATAAAAACTCTCTTAAGAATATACAAACTGTTTTAACATCATCCACACTAAATATGTGACACAGAAAAAAGTCTTACCAGTTAGCAAGAAAACAGGTGATCAGGCTGCTATTGCAAATGGCTGGAAATTTTTCAAAGTCACTTGAGAAGCTGGGAAAGCACAACAGGCAGTGGACTGATGGGCTAGTGGATATCCCCATTTTCTTGAAGAATTTATGGCACTGCAAATTTCTTGAACTAGTCTCACTCCGGATTGTAGACGTCTAAAAAACTTTACTACTGAAAGCTGCATAAACTGGAATACTTCTGTTCAGAATTGACACATACGTACAAATGTTAGTTACTGCAATTTAACTGAAGTGACCCTCTGCAGGGCTTACCATCACTCCTGTGGTTGAATGCAGATTGTAGGTTCAAATGCAGACTAGCTTGCCATTGAAAAAATTATATGGTGCTAGTCACTCAGCTGCCTCGCCATTGAAAAAATATATTGAGCTTTCTCTGCTTACTTGCTTGGTGCTGCTTGCTGTGATGGATTTGCAGTGTTCTATGACACTCAGTCTTGCTGGCTGGAATCAAAGTCTGATTATATTTGCATTCACAGTCTGTTGCATACAGAAACTTGCAGAATATACACTGATGAGAGAATATACTTTGCAGCACTTGTCTTTAAGAGCAGTAACCAATAACTTTTATAATAAATAAAACTGGACAAACGTTGCAGCTTAAAAGTACTGTTCCAACTTTACTTCTCATATAGTACAGATGATGTGAGAGATATAACATTTACCTTGGGACTTGTGTCCCTACCAAACCTCTCTCACCTAGCTGGATTTATACAGCTCTTTATATACAGTTTTAGTCCTGTAGAAACAATACTAAGCTTCCTTGTTTAACAATGTCTTGTAAGAGACCAGCTTTTCTGACAGTGTGAATATCCTGTAACAGTGTCCTAATGTCCATGTAGAAAAACATATTTTTGAGGAAACACATTGTCCTGTATTCTATTTGGATCTTTGTATAAAACACGTGTTCTTATGTCAATGCTGATAAGCATATCCTGTTTTTTTTATGAAGAAAAACATATTTTTGAGAAAACACATTGTCAGAGATCAGCTTTTCTGACAGTGTGAACATCCTGTATTTTATTTGGATCTTTGTATAAAAAACATCTGTTATCCTGTTTTTCCATGCAGAATAACATGTCATTGTTCTTTAAAAGCAGATTTTGCATTTTTGTTCTTGCATACATCCTGTTTTGAGTCTGTAAGGGAAAAATGTCCATTCTTTAAAAGCAGATTTTGTATTTTTGCTCTTGCATACATCCTGTTTTGAGTCTGCAAGGGAATAATGTCCATTCTTTAAAAGCAGATTTTGTATTTTTGCTCTTGCATACATCCTGTTTTGAGTCTGTAAGGGAAGAATGTCCATTCAGCAGATTCCTTTTCCAAGCCATGGTCATTTAGTATGACTGCTGATCACATTTTACTTAAACTTTGTTTCTGCATTTAAGCAAGCCTTTTCTTTCAGCATATTTACAACATAATTAATTTCAGATTAATATTAATAAAATCTAACACCGCCTGATGGCAGAGAACCCATCTGTGATTACTGCAGCTGTATGCACGATGAACATCTGAAATCTCAGTAGACCTTCTTCTTCTTCTTCTTTCGGCTTCTCCCGGTTAGGGGTCGCCACAGCAGATCACCTGTCTGCTCATGATTGGCAGTGGAGTTTTACAGTGTCGAGTTGCCAGCCCGGCGCCCAACCTTCCACAGAAGGCACACACACACGCACTCACACCTAGGGCCAATTTAGAGTGTCCAATCCACCTACTGCATTTCTTTGGGATGTGGGAGGAAACCGGAGCACCCGGAGGAAACCCACACGACCACAGGGAGGACATGCAGATTCTCCGCACAGCCGACTTTCATAAAACTGAGACCAGAAACTCTGTTTCACATGAGCAAAACTTCATAATACCGATGTTCAGAAGACTGAATGTTTGAAATGCTGACAGTCTAAGCTGAGCAGAACAGGAAATCCACTCATTTCCACATTGTAGTGCAATCTCAGAGTTAGTATATTTAATTTGCAGGGGGTTTGGGGGGTGCAGCCCCTCTGCAGAAATGTTAAAGTTGAAATAAATAGTTATTTTTTCTTTAAGTATTTATTATGAATATTCATGGTGATGCTATATACACCATCATGAATATTCAATGGAAATTTCTTTGGGTTTATTGGTTGGTGGGCAGGGTGTGGGTGAGGTCAAGTACGTAGTTTGCATTGGAGAGTTTTAGTACACTCTTCCTATGGTGTTTGTCTTTATTGTCATTATTTTGTTGAATTGGGGTAAGTCAGGATGTTGTTGTTTCGGTGTTATGTATGTCAGGTACTTCAGGTTTTGGATATGTGGGATATCGGTGTTGTGGTCTCGGTTTTATGAAAGTTGGTCTACTGAGATTTGTTTGTGAAGTAGACCCGTTTTTAGTATCTGTGGCATTTACTTTTATTTGACTTTGTAATATTCCATTTTCAGTACTAGGTACATTACAGTTTTTATCAGTTACTGCTACCTCAAAGTCTCTCAACTTTCTTTTCCTACTTTCATTCCTTGAATCATTTTCTTTTTCTTCGTGTTAGACAATAGTACACTCTACTTTTGGGTTATGATGCTGGCTTTTGATTTCAGTGGTATGTATAATACTTTCTGCCTGATCTTACTGTTCCTTGACAAATCTGTTCTTTATTTTTCCATGGTTCCCTCATCTCTAAGTCATCATTTTCAAGTGTCAAGATTTTCAGATGTTTCTACTGATGTACATAATTTGTTTTTCTGCTGTTTACATTTTGTCATTCCTAAGCTCTAAAAGCTCCTCATGAACCATAGAAACTATATGTGTACTACTGTTTTCACTCATCCAGTTGCTTATGTATTCATTAATTGTGATGAGTGTGTTCTGTATTGTCAGTTGCAAGCTTTCTTGGTATTGTCTAACTTAGTTGTGACAATTTTCCAAAAGGCTGTTTGTTCATTTAGCACAAAAAATATATACTTTAACATGGTTAATTCAAGAAACCGTCCTGCTAAAGCAGTCAGTATAGCTATCAAAAATAAAATATGTTTGCCCAGTATCACCTAGAGGATTGACTTATTCAAAAAAAAAAAAAAAAAACAGAACACTACAATGATAATTTTGTATTACCAGTTCAAAAACTAAAATAAAGTTGATAACTTTACATTTCAATGTCTCAATGTAGTCTATACAATAAGAGATGTACATTAACATAGCTAGATTAGTCATATACCAGTTGTTATACCAGTATTGTAACCCATCAGACAGAGTTAAAATCATAAAATAGCTAACTTTATTAATAAACTATCATTGTCTCAATATAATTTATAATAAAAAGTAATATAAAATAATTGTATCAAAAGTCTCACCAGTATTATACCTCATCAGACACGGTTACAAACAGAAAATGGATACTTTTATTATTATTTATTTATTTATTTATTTTATTTTATTTTACATTTGTTGACCGGGCTAGTCTAACTGGATACATGTCCATTTTCAGTAGAGGCCCGGAGAGAAAAGCTCCGAGGAAGCACAAAAATATAATCACATATACAAAGATTAATTCCATTATAAACAATGCTAGAAAGAAAGACTAGGAATAATCTCAGAGTTCCAGGGAGATAAGCTCTGAGGAAGCACGAATATAATAACATATACAAGATTAAAGTCATGTTAAACATTGCTAGAAAAAAGACAAGGAATAATCGCAGTGGTCGTTTGTTCTTAGTGTAGTGCTAAGTTAAAAATGCAACATAATACAGATGTAGTTGCAATATAGCATTTAAAGGATAGCAGCTGAGTTAGATAAGTTATTAGTAAGCAGGTTGGCATAAAGAAGGACAACAAAAGTGTGAGCTGCAATATTCAGAATATGTGTTAAAAGCAGGTTTAATTAAAGAAGTTTTGAGGAGATAATAAGAAAAGATCTAGAAAGGAATAAGTTTGTTGTTAGTAAGAAAAGGAACAAGAATATAGAAAAGAGAAGCGTAGGTAGATCCAAGGAAGAAAGGTAATATATCAGTCAGGTTTAGTACAAGGGCATAACCACTGTGTTCTGAGAAAAAGTTTCAGTTTGTTTTTGAAGAGTGATATTGAGGGAACAGAAGAAAGTTCAGTAGGAAGAAGGTTCCAGGATTTTCCAGCAGTATTACAGAAAAGAGAGTCTCCAGCCCTGTTGTTAGATTTACAAATATTTACCAGCAGTCTTTGTGACGAACGTAAGGTCTTAAGATTGTTGTAGGGGAGAATGAGGGTAGATAGTATAGGAGTATCTGTAGGATGGTAAAGGGTTTTGTGGACAATGGTAAGTTGGTGGAATTTAAGCTGATTTTGTAATTCAAGCCATCTTAGTTGTTTAAGGTTAATACAGTGGTGGGTTCTCAAAGGGTTTCCAGTGGCAAATCTGGCTATGCTATTGTAGGCACTTTCCATTTTATTAAGGTTGATTTCAGAGAGGTTAGTGTATATGGGTGAGGCATAGAGGAGAGTAGAAATTAGGTGAGTATGAGCAATATTTGTTCTTGCTGCAGGAGAGAGAAAGTGTTTGATTCTGTAGAGAGAGCCCCGTTTTCTGTTAACAGATTTTAAGGTATTATTAATATAGGTATCAAAGTTAAGGTTGTTATCTATGGTGATACCAAGTAGTTTGGTAGTCGAGTCTGGGGATATAAGAGTATTGTTACTGGATGTTACTGTGAGGTTTAATGGGGGGGGGACTTACTAGTAGGAGTGAAAAGAAGGAGTTTAGTTTTTTTGGGGTTAAGTAGGAGACAGCGTTGAGTAAACCATAGTTCGACTGTGTTAAAGACCTTTTGGGTGAGGGAGTAAAGCTCAGGTATGGATGTGGCTGAGCATATAAGTGATGAATCATCTGCATATTGTATGCATGTAGCTTGGGGAATTGCTAGGTGAAGGTCGTTGATAAATATAGAAAATAGAAGTGGTCCTAATATGGACCCTTGGGGGACCCCTATGTTAATGGGTAGATGGGTAGATAGAATATTATGCCAAAGCATGGCCTGTTGTCTGTTTTGTAGATAGGATTGGGACCATTTTATAGCAGATGCATCTAGTGACAGAGATTTGAGGATATTTATAAGTATTTGGTGATTTGACCCACGGTGGTGGTGCTGCGGTAGCGTTGTCGCCTCACAGTAAGGCGCTGTCCAGTTCGATTCTCAGCTAGAGTGTCTTTTGCGTGGAGACATGCGTGAATGGGTGTACCTTCATTGAAGGTTGTGCGTCAGGCCTGGCAAGCCGGTACATAAAAATCAACTGCCAATCATTAGCGGACCGGAGTTCCGCTGTGGCGACCCCTAACCGGGAAAAGCCGAAAGACACAAACAATAAGTATTTGGTGATTTACCATATCGAATGCCTTAGATAGATCTATAAACAGTGCAGAGGAAAGCCTATTAAGGTTATGTTTTTTGTTGATACAGTGTGTGAAGGAAAGAAGGGCAGTAGTAGTGCTGTGTGAGGGTCTGAAACCATGTTGTGAGTTGGAAAGTAAGTTATATTGGATTAGGTGGTCTAGCAATTGTTTATGGATGCATTTTTCCATGATTTTAGCTAGGGGAGACAAAAGGGCAATGGGACGGTAGTTGGAGAGTTCAGTGGAGTTACCTCCCTTATGAAGGGGAATAATACGGGAGACCTTCCATATGCTTGGGATGTGTCCTTCAGTGATATTTCTATTAATAAGAATGGAAATGGGGTATGCTATAGATTTGGCTGCCTTTTGTAAGTATTCAGTGGGAATCTTGTCAGCTGAAGGAGTGCATGGTTTGAGCTTTTGGATGAGGAAAGGAGGGGGTGTGTTAGTGATATGGTTGGATATAGGTAAGTCCTGAGTAGATAGCTGATTAGTAAGATTTTGTATGGCCTCAGTGAAATAGGTATTAAAGGTATTAGCAGTCTGTTTTGGATTCTTTTGGTCTGTGTCTTGTGGGTGTGGTGTGATGGATTGACCTGGGTGTAATAATTGATTAATACTTGTCCAGAAAATTTGTGGTTGATTATGGTGGGTCTGTTGGAATTGTAAGTAGTAGTTTCTTTTGTCAGTCTGCACTGCTTTTTTAGTTTCATTTCTTAATTGCCCGAAGTTTTGTTGATCTACTGGGTTTTTAGTTGATCTTGATTTGTTCCAGTATTTATTTCTGAGCTTGATTTTTTTGCCTGGTTTCTTTTGAAAGCCATGGAGCAGATTTTGTTCTCATTCTTATAGAGGGAGTTGGGGCATGTTGGTCTAGAATGGATAAAAAGTTAGAGTTAAAGCAATTGACAGCTTCCTCCAGTGAGAGGTATTTTAAGGGAGACCAGTTGCATGTTCTTAGTTCACTTTGGAAGAGATAAGGGTTAAAGTTTTTCTTGGTTCTAATTGTTCTAGATATGGTTGGGTTGGATAGGTTGGTTTTATGCCTGATGATGTAGGTTAGTGAGTGGTCACTTACATCATCTGCGAGGGTACCAGATTCAAATGTCTGGAGATGACTATTTGTGAGTATCCAGTCTAAGATACTTTCTTTATTATTAGGCTTGTGTATCCTGGTAGTGGTGGTAATGGTTTGTGAAAAACCAAAAAGGTTTATATGGCTTGTAGGGTTTAGACTGCTAAAACATTTCCAATCAATGTTAAAATCACCTAGGATGATGGTTTCTTGAGGTAAATTATAAGATAGGCAACAGAGGATATTTTCTATTGTTTCAATATTATTACTAGGAGGGAGATAGGTACAGATAATAAAAATGGATTTGAATTTGTTAAGTTGGAGCTTGGTAATAAGAATTTCAGTGTTGGAAACTTGAGGTGGTAACAAGTTGTAGGTAGTAATCTGTAGGTTGGATTTAAAAAGGATTGCTACACCACCACCCTTTTTGGTGGTACAGTCAAGTCACAAAATGATTTCATTGTCTTTAGTTGAAGGTTTTAACCAAGTTTCTGTTAAACAAAGAATGTCGAAGGAGTAGACATCTAGAAGAGCGTGGGGTTGTGTAACTTTGTTTTTAAGGCTACATATGTTGAGGTGAGCTGGTAGCAGTGAGTTAAGTGGTTTAGTAAAGGAGTGGATAGGATGGAGGTTGAGGTTATGGAGTTGAGTAGTAGTAGTAGTAATAGGGCCTGGGTTAGGATGAATGTCTCCATCTTTCAATAAGAGTTGTAGAGATTGAATTTTAAGATCTGGGAATTTCATATATAGAGTGAGAGATTTTCTTGGCTTGGGAGAGTCATATCTAATGTGGGTAATCCTATGGAATTTTGCTGGTAGATAGCTAGGAATGGATGTTATGTTAATATGGTTATTGAGAGTAGGTAGAATTGGAGAAGTAGATAGTGTGTTGGGGTGGAGAGTTTGTGAATATATTGGGTGTTCATAGGAGGTTAGCAGGTAAGCTAAAGGTAGGGGTGGTAGAAGTATGAGTATAAGTAGCCTCTGTAAGAGGGTTGAGTAGGGTGCTAAATGCATCTGGGAGGGTAAGTTGTTAGGTTGTAGTTATTGGCTTGGAGGTATGCTAAGTGTGGAAGGAAAATAGGTGTAGGGTGTGGTAGGAGCAATAGGTAGAGGTAATTGAAAGTAAGGAAGAACGGTGGTAATTAGCAATGGGAGGGGCTATAATTAGTATGAGTGGGAGAGGGTGTAGTTAGCTGGTATAAGAGTAGGACCCTTGGGGGTGGGTGGGAATTGGGGGTAGGGATGAGACCGGAGTGAGCCCGCAGGGCGAATGGAGCGGGAAGAGACAAGTGAAGGATAATAAACTATCAGCAATGCTGATAACTGAAGGTAAGTAGATGAGTCAGGCATGGGAAAGATCAGAGGTATATCAGTAGTCTGTGAGATTAGAGAAAGAACAGGTAAGAGTATGCAGTTGAAGTAAGGGGTAAGGGAAAAAATAGTAGCAGGTCTACGACCTAAGGGGTATTTTGTGTGAAGCAGAGGAAAACTACAGAATGATTAAAGCTTCAGATAATTATAGGGAAAGAGGGTGCCACTTAGTGGGCATATCCAGTATAGCATGTAGTTATGTAGGGAGCTGGCTGGTTGAGAACCAGGGATGGAGTGAATAGCAGGTCAGAGGGGGGTGTACATGAAGTAGAGGAGGTTAGTTAGATTCAGGGTGGATAGGAGGGGGTAGTAGAGGCTGCTGGCTGTTCAGGCTTGTAGCTTACTTTATGACCCCTGAAGCAATTAGTAGACAGTAGTCAGTTGTAAAAACAGGACTTAGTCAACCACATACTTCCTTGCTTCCTTGAGAGAGGGTGCAGGGCAAAAAAAAGGCAATTTAGATGAGGCCGCAGAATTGGATAGGGCCCTTAGTTACCAGGTAGGCAGGCAGTTAGAGACTAACTCAGGAACAGCACAGAGGAACACGGGGTACTTTGGATAGAAAGAGAAGATAAATGTAGAGGAGAAAAAAGGTTAGCACATGTTACTCAGTAACGGCAATAAACAAATAATTAGCTTACAAAAAGATATAATTAATAAAAATAGCTTCTATGCATTCACTTATTTCAGAGAGAGGTTGTAGAACTCAATTATAAGGCAATAGTACTGTAAGAGTTGTAAAGTAGCAAAGGCACTGTTAGGACAGCTACCCATATGTTGACTTTAAGTTATAGTACATACATTAAATGCAAAAAAGGTATAGTACATACAAAGACTGCAGTTATTGGAGTGTACTATATAATTAACCCAATCTTAAGCCAATTTATATATCTGTTTACTAGGGCAATAAAGACCAGCCTTACATGCTTTAGACTAGTACCATTAAAGCAAAAGAGCCAAGTGTATGGCATAGTTTGAAAGCCGAGAAGCTAAAAATAAAGAAAGAAACACTTGGTTCATTAAATCACATATAGTAAATAGCTGGATGGGAAATAATACCATTAAAGCAAAGGAGCCAAGTGTATGGCGTAGTTTGAAAGCCAAGAAGCTAAAAATAGTGAAAGAAACACTTGGTTCATTAAATCACATATAGTAAATAGCTGGAGGGGAAATAATACCATTAGTATACTTAGATTAACTCCATGAGGGGGGCACTCGAACGTTCCTGACTAAATACGGACAACTGATATCTTAAGAACACCAAGACATCCTCCACGTGGGTGGGGCAGCTATATAAAGCCATTCCAGGCAGAGAATGGACTTTTACAATTTATTAAAAATTTCAGTGTCTCACACCACTCTATAAAATAAGAAGAACAAGTATGCGGTCAGGTCCTTACTGAGAATTAAAAGTAAAGACTACTGTAAGAAACTAGTACTATCTTAACTGGTGATAGCTTATAAAGGTTAAAAGCCACAGGTTTGCAAATCCCAAGTGATCATACAGCTGAATGCTCAAATAACTTAACAGTATATTATTAATCAACTAAAAACACTACTGTCTTGTTATGGTTTTAGGTAAATATTCTTGACTAAGTTTTAAAGCATAACAATGTTAGTGTGACAGTGTCAGTGTGCAACAGTAGCACACTTGCCTTTTATGCTGAAGGATGTGGGTTCTATTCCCATGTCAGGAAGTTGGACTTATGACGCGTCTGTCATCCTTTTGTTGAGATGTTAAACCATTTCTTCAGCTGATGGAAGCTCATATAGGTATAAAAGATCCCAAGATCAGTCTATCAAAAAGAGTAGAAAAAGTGCACTGATGCCCTGTTCAGTTTTTCACTAGTAGTACGAGTATAAATACCACTTTGGGTGTTCCCCCTGTGAAGAGGCCACTACCATAGTGGGAATAACTCAGTTAACAAAGGATAAAAAAATGATAAAAAATGCAATTAAAAATAGCATAAATGCTGAAAAAAAGGAAAGAAAGAAAGCTCTACTCACTTCAAATATTTTGTCTTACAAGACAGCTCAAACATTATTAGTAAATAATGGCAAAATTATATATATGATTAATTCTCTTAGTAAAAACTTATGACCAGAATTCTCAAATACCTGTTCTAACCTGTTTTAATTATAGAAATAATTAAAAATGTATTAGAACTTTTGTAGCTGGTGGCCTTGGTTATCTACTCAGTAGACTGGAATGAAGAGTTGACATGCTTTCATGCAAACGTGCCAATACATATATTTGCATCACATGCACGCACATGATTGCTCACAGTTACAGGCTTTTAAATACAAAATAATGATGATGATGATGATGATGATGACGACGATGATGATAATAATGGGAGTTTCTTTTACTCTACTGGCCACAAATGAACTTTTCACCATAGCACAGCCACCCAGGGCGCTCATTTACCTCAAACTTCTTCCTACTAACATATGAATTCTGAAAAAGAAGAAAGCTTGCAGTTTCTGGTAGGACTTTTAGGGTTAAGAGTAAGGGTTCTGGGGGGGTTTCTAATTTTAATGGGGTCAGTGTTGGGAAGGTGATGTAATTCACAATGATGGGGGCTAATGGGAGTTAGTGCACTTGCCGTTTAAAGCAAGTAACAATGAGCAAGTTCAGCTTTGAGCTAATAGCATATCAGTACTTATAGTACCACCAGGAAAAACTGTTATATCCCTTTTCTGAGTTCTTGGGTATAACCACAATTGTTTAAAAAATTAAAACATTGCTAACATGGCAATGTTCAGATATGCTCTGAGCTACAACAGAATGGCATTAAATATACTGATGCCAAGGATATTGCCAATATCCTGGCAGATCGATTCAGTGCCAACTTCACCCCCCCCTCACCGCCTAAATGGCCCATCTCAATACCAGAAGATTGCCAAATTTCGGTAATAATGGCCACACAGGTAAAAAATGCACTCTCCAAAGCTAAGAGTACAGCATCCATGGTAACCAGATGACATCCTGGGTGGTGTACTACATGAACTACAAAATGAAGTGGCACCTCACCTGTGTCATTTTTAATCATACCATCACCTCAGGCTTCGTGCCCACTGAGTGGCGCACAGCTAGAGTTATCCCACTCCACAAGGGGGGATCCACCTTGGATTCCAGGAACTACCGCCCCATCAGTCTGACGACCCTGATCTGCAAGGCCATGGAACGTATTATCATAGAACTTATAAACAAAGATATTGGCAACCTTCAAACACTGGACCCCACCCAGTTTGGGTTTGTGAATGGCCAATCTTGTCTCCTGAACCTGATTGACTTCCTCGAATCAGTCTCCAGAGCCGTGGATGAGGGTAAGGCAGTCCACACAGCCTATCTGGACCTCACCAAGGCCTTTGACACTATCCCCCACTCTGGAATCATAGATAAACTTACTAAGCTGGGCATTAATCCCTACATCACTCGATAGGTTGCCAACTGGCTTACTGACAGAACCCACACTGTAAAAGTAGCTGACTCCAAATCCAGCTCCAGACAAGTGACAAGTGGAGTACCTCAGGGTTCAGTCCTGGAACTGCTCTTGTTTGACATCTACTTCTCTGAAGTACAGGCCAACACTAAGGGACTCTGGCTAACAAAGTTCACAGATGACTGCAAACAGGGAGCCATTACTGAATCCCCAAATGATGTGGACACTCTACAAAAGGGCCTTACAGAAACAGATGCTTGGTGCCAGAGCCATGGGCTCAAGCTCAATGCCAAGAAATGTATAGTTATCCCCTTTGGGAAAAAACATGTACCCATGAATTACCATATAGGTGGCAGTACACTAAACACCGAAACTGTGATAAGAGACTTAGGGACACAGGTGGACAGTGGTCTCACCTTCAATAACCACATTGCCACAACAGTCAGGAAATCCTTTTATGTGGCACACCTCATCACTAAGGGCTTTTCATCCAGAAAAAAGGAAGTCATTGTCCCACTGTACTCATCCCTCATTAGACCCATTATAGAATACAATGCTCCATTTGGTATGTACCTCTCAAGACATCTGCAACAACTGGAAAGGCCGCAGAAGTACCTCACTAAAAGAATCACAGGCCTAAAGCAGGTGCCCTATGCTGACCACCTTAAAAACTCCAGCTATACTCTGTCACATATCGTCTACTCAGAGGCGATCTCTGCTTAACATACAAGGCTATATCAAACCTAGAGCTGTTGGACATGCTACACTTAAAGAAATTCCAATCCCTCAGAGCCACACGCTCCAGGGATCTAAACATAGTCATCACAATAAACAAAACATGCTGGATGGATAGGTTCCTGACCCAGAGACTCCCCAGACCCTGGAATAGACTGCCCATACATGTCAAGCAGAGCGCCTCCTTGGCCCTCTTCAAAAGGAACCTTGACGATTGGATGGGAGAAAGGAAATTCACCCCAGGGATCACGTCAATCGCCCTGCTAGACAGGGGTCCAGGGAAGTAAATAATGTGGGGAAGAAACAGACAGGGAATTGTTATGGCTAGGCTTGTATAGTCCCTAGGGCCGCTAGCCTAGTACCAGTCTATGAACCTTTGAACATAAGCGTTAAACAGGCAACTGCAATTATGCAGTTTGAATGAATTTGTCTCCATTATTGGAGAAATATAAAGATAACAATGTATGATGAATCTGGTTCCTTTTTTTCCAATAACTTGAGCAACACTGTTAAAAGAGGTAAGAGGTAAGGTGTGTGTGTGTGTGTGTGTGTGTGTGTGTGTGTGTGTGTGTGTGTGTGTGCGTGTGTGTGCGCACACACACACACACACTCTCACACACACACACACACACACACACACACACACACACACACACACACACACACACACACACACACAAAACACACGTATATATTCAAACATGTGACATGCTTTGTTCATATTGTATTTATTTTAGTTCACAGTTAAAAGTGGATTTAGGTATTTTAAATTGTTTGACAATAAATGATTAGTTATTGCTTAATAATATATTTTAATCTCAATTTAGATTCTACATGTCACTGTATTATATAATTACTATGCTGAAACATATTTTTGTTATACGTTACTAACTTTGCTGAAATGTTTAATTAATATATGGTATACACGTTACTATCTTTACTGAACTGTTTAAACAATTGTCTTAAAAATTATAATAAAATGAGCTGGAACTACAATTCTGTGTCTAAATAAAGGTACTATATAAACTACTCTTTCAACCAGAACATGCATCTGTAGCTTAAAATATTGTGTAAGAAATCACCACTTACAAAAACTTTGGGTGCAGGTATCCTTTAACCAAGATTTCTCAGAAATATGCAGTGTCTTCAACAATTTGGGTCAGATGCCATCCTCTCCAGCACCTTTGCCCAGGGGAGCTATTTAATCACTGTAGTGACCTCGTTTACATAAATGGATCTAATACCAGCAGCAACTTTTAGCAATGCCTCATCCACCATATTCTCCCAGTGTTTCTTCTGCTTGCCACTCTTGTTGAGAACATTCCCAGCAATTTCTTACCACTCCTCCTGAGAATATTGCATATAATTGTTTGACACAATGTTTTTAAGTCATCCAGATGAATTCTGTATGACCGCAGTAAACTCCTTCCATACCCAGGTCTACATTTCAGAGAATGACATAGCTACTGCCTTCCTAGCTAAAGGTACTTGTAGATCAGATTTGTAGAATAAAAGATCTCCAATAGTTCTGGTACATACACCTCAAATCAATGACACTGTGTACATCTAAAATCCAAGTCACAATTCAAACAATTCCAAAAAAAAAAAAAAAAAAAAAAAAAAATTAGAGATGCAAGGAGAATAGCTGATACCAGGGGTCTACTTTATTTAAACAAAAACGCGTTACATCGAACACCACTCCATTGACACATATACACCAAACTGCGATATAATTGAATGCACAAAACCGCGAAATTACCACAAAATTCGAAATGTGGAAGTGTTTTGGTTGGCCCGTCTGAGCTACAGATCCGTAAGGTAAGTGTGCGATAGTTACGGACATTAGGGTTAGGATTACGGTGCTGGTTAAGGTTAGTGCATATATAGGTAATGTAAGATGGGTAATGTATTTAATGTTTAGTGTAGGGTTTGAGGTAGGGGTTTGGTTAGTGTATGTGTGTGGTTTATTTATTTTGTTTGGGTATAGCTCCGTAGGGTAAGTGTGAGGTAGTTACAGACCTTAGGGTTAGGGAGGGGTTAAGGATAGTGCATAGATAGTGGTGTATGTGGGATTTGGGGTAGGGTTAGAAGTAGGGTTTTGGTTGGTGTATGTTTGTGGTTTATTTATTTTGTTTGGGTGGGTAGTATGTTTCGGGCAGTGGGGTTGGCCAAGTATGACAATTCGGTATTTTGAGTTTCGCAGTTTTGTGCGTTTGATTATTTCGCAGTTCGGTGTATATGTGTCAATGGAGTGGTGTTCGATGTAACGCATTTTCGTTTAAATAAAATAGACCCAATACCAGCATGAGAGTAACTGGCGGCGTGTACTTTGTTTGCTCCAAAATCACAGCAATCACTTCAACTTCAGGCGTTCAGTAAGAGTTAAAAGTAGTCCAAAGTCCAACATTTCAAAAGTAAATCCTTAGCTTTAAAACAAAAACATATTCACTGACATTTGCAGAGTGTTATTTAAGATTTTCATTACTTGGCTTAAATTGTTTTGTTTTTACTGTGTTTGAATGGCATTTTTTGTCCAGTTCAGGATCTACAGCTATATTTTATTTTAAAGGCATTGCTTTACTTTGGTTGGCATTATTTTGACTAGACGTATTGCTGTTGTTTTTGTTGATAATTCTGATACTTACTTATTATTGATGCTTGTTTTTTTTCACTCACTTTTATTCAGGAATCATGTTTGATCCCTCTGTAGACCCGAGTAATTACAGGCCCATTAGCCTCACCAGCCTTATATACAAAGTCATAGAACATACCATAGCAGAACTCATTAATGCAGACACAAGGAACTTAACTAAACTAGACCTGATTTAGTTTGGGTTTGTGAAGGACGGGTCTTGCACAGTACTTAGAGTGATCACTCAATGTACATTGCTTATCTTGACCTCTCCAAGGCTTTTGATACTATTTCCCATGCTGGATTTATTGAAAAAAATTACACATACTTAATGTAAACCCCTGCACTGTCTGCTGAATTGCAAATTGGCCATCCAACAGATCCCATTTTATGAAAGTAGCTGGTAAACTCTTTGACTATCGAATTGTAAAGAATGGGGTGCCATACAGATCCATGCTAAGTCCTGGAAAAGCGTGGCTGACTAAGCTTGCTGGATACTATTATTAGTCATCCAATGATAATAAACAGCTTCAGCAAGGGTTGTAAAATACACATACCTGGCGTACTGAAATTGGTCTGATTTTAAATGCAAAAAAGTATAGCACAGTAATGCTTGGCAAAAAAGCTGCTCCCACCAAATGTTTTAAAGCGTACTCCTCTTCAGACTGAGATGATCTTACCACAGAGGTGACAGCCCTCTAAAAATCAACTTGGTCATTATGGATTTTTGCACTTTTACTGCCAGTGAACTACCCTTCGATCACTATGTGACCACTGTTGTTAGGAAAACATTTTATATAGCCAGACTAATCACCGGGGGCATACCTTTTAGATCCAAGAATGTAGGTACCCCCCTCTACATCTCCCTTTTCAGACCAATAAAAGAATATAAGTAAGTTGGGGTCTGGTATTAATTCATGTCTTGGTAAACTGGTAGGATTGATGGCTGGGCTACAAATAGTCTATTCTATCAAGAGCAATATTAACTAGCAGGATAGTAGTTAACAGATACAATAGTTTGTTTACCCATGGTAGGGCTCTAGTCATGGTATCATGACCAAACAATCCTTCTCTCCTTGGGTAAAAAAATAAATTACCCACACCCTGGCATGTTCTATATTAGAATCATTACCTTTCTATGCTTTGTATTTTTATCTTGTTCACATTTTTTTCTGTACATCTCAATTACCTGTAATTGTATTACTACTCATATTTGAACTATGTTTTGATTAATTGTTAACTATGTTAAAATGTGTTCTTTGTGTCTGTAAAATCTCTGGAGCTTTTCTCCTCGAGTCTCCACTGAAAATGGGCCTCTAGCTCAGTTGGACCAACCCAGTTAAGTGTCAAATAAATAATAAATAAATGTTACTGCTTAACATATGACAATGAGGCAAAAGTATTCACAAGTATAATGCTTTCAATATAAGAATGTACTGTGAAATAAGCAAGTAGATCTCACAGGGTAAAAAGGGGGATGTCAAGTGTAATAACTTTAGTGCCAGTTTTTGATAAAATTGTTTTTCTCTGTAATATATACAGCTGTCTGTTTGAATCTCTTTGTCTTTGAACTAACATTGTCTGTTTGTCTAAAAGGCCTTGTCTTGTTAAATAAATAAGAAAGTTATGCAGAACAAGGAAAAATACACAAAACAACTCTCCTTTTGGGTGGAATAAAGACAGTGTTAAATGCTGTAGCTTCCTGGGCCATTATTTATTTACTCTAAGTGATAATCAAACAAGGCTAGTTTCTAGAAGGTAATTACTATGCATGTCTTACATCAGAAAATGTGCTTTAAAAAGAAAGGGGTGGAGTGACAGAGGTGCCAAAAGGATTAAAGTTAAGTACAATAGAGGAATTAGGAGCTGATAACCAAATTTACATTTAAAAGGTTATGCAGGAACTCACAAAGTATTTCAAACTGCATGCTGTATTTGATCACAGCCTGAAAACAAACCAAAACTGCTGTAGTATTACATAATATGAGGTTACATAACATTTTGAGACCTAGCACCAAAGCCACCAGAAATGAATAATCTACAAGGCCGTAAGTGAGGTAAATGACTTGGATACTAGGAAAGGCCAAATACACATGCTATCCATCTAATAAGATATGTTGATCAGAATAATAGTTTGCTTATTGAGAGCACATATAACAAATATTTAATATATGCTGTCATCTAGCCATTGTATAGTAAATATAAAATAATGGACATAAACCTCTATGGATTTACTCAAACCATAACCTCCCCCACCAGGACAGGAAAACCCAATAACAAGGAAAGTACCCTAGACTGGATACTCATCAATACCCATCTTCAATCCTATAAATCAGGCACATTGCCTGATGACCTAAGTGACCACTGTCTCACCTATGTAATCAAGCTCAAAGTAGACTGCTCCTACCAACTCTTAAACCTGGTTGATTTCTTTGAAACAGTCACCAAGGCCATTGACGAGAGGAAGGTGGTCCACACAGCCTACCTGGACCTTGCAAAAGCCTTCGATACAATACCCCACTCGGGCATTATAGATAAGCTCACCAGCTTAAATATAAACCCTTATGTCACTAGATGGGTTGCAAACCGGCTCAAGGACAGAACCCATATGGTTAGAATTGCTGGAGCCATGTCAGACTCCAAACCAGTTACAAGTGGCATCCCACAAGGCTCAGTCCTGGGACCTCTCTTGTTCAGTATATATTTCTCGGAGGTACAGGCTAATACGGAAGGACTGTGGCCGACCAAGTTCGCAGATGACTGCAAACTGGGCGCCATAATTGACTCTCCAGCCGACACAAGCATCCTCCAAAATGGCCTCATAGAAACAGACAACTGGTGCCAGAGCCATGGCCTCAAGCTAAATGCCAAAAAGTGTATAGTCATCCCCTTTGGCAAAAACAAAGTGCCCACAAATTACCACATAGGTGGTAATCCATTAAGTACAGAAGAAGTAATTAGGGACCTGGGGACCCAAGTTGATAGCAATCTCTCATTTGACAACCACGTGGCCAAAGTGGTTAGAAAAACATTTTATATAGCCCACCTAATCATGAAGGGATTCACATCTAGATCAGGGAGGTCATCGTGCCTCTTTACTCATCCCTCATCAGGCCCATAATTGAGTACAATGCCCCTTTTGGGATGTACCTTACCAGACACCTGCAGCAACTGGAAAGACCCCAAAAGTACCTCACCAAGAGGATCAAAGGGCTCAAACAGATGCCATATGCTTCCCGGTTAAAGAAACTCCAGCTCTACTCAGTGGCATACCGCCTGTTCAGAGGCGATCTGTGCCTGACGTATAAAGCCATGTCCAATCCGGAATTAATGGACATGCTGCACCTCAGAAAATCCAAATCCCATCGAGCTACGCTTGAGAGACTTGAACCTCAGCACTGAAATAAATAGGACATGCTGGAGGGACAGATTCATAACCCAGAGGCTCCCTTCACTCTGGAATAAAATCCCAGTCCAGGTTAGGCAGAGTCCCTCATTGACTCTCTTCAAGAGGAATCTTGATGAGTGGATGGGAGATAGTAGGTTTACCCCGGGTATCACTTCTGTGTCACTGTTAGACAGAGGCACAGTATACTAACCTCGAAAAAGGGCATAGCAAAATAAATTTAAAATGGGTGGCGAAAGCCAAATACACTCTGGCTAGGCTTATAAATGCCCTAGAGCAGATAGCGTAGTATGAACCTATGAACCTATATATATATATGTTAAAAGCAACTAGGACCAAGATCATCAAACACTTAGTGAATGACACCTGAAAAAATGAAATGTTTCACATAAAGAAAAATAAAATAAAATCAATTATTCCAACAAACATTCTTCTCAATAACATCGGACAGTTGTTGAAATCCCTGGAAAATGGGAGATATTTTTTTTTCATTCTCTGGTTAATATAGCTTCTGGGGACAAATGCAACCACTTATCTAATCTCAGACTTCATATCCAGTGACCTTTCCCATTACACCCCAAATTCCCAGCAATGAACAAGCCTATGACTTCCCATGACCACACTTTTTTTTTAACAAGCAGTTCTTTCTATATGTCAGCATGTTGTTTTCATCTGTCTTGGGCCCAACCCCTAGAATCCTAGTATATATACAATAATTTAGCTTCTTGTTTCCCACATTTCCAGCGGTCACCAGATGGCATATTTCTTATTTTATTAAATTTACTTGGCTTTAGATAGCCTGAATGTAAAAACTGCACGTGTGGTTCCAAATCAGTCCGTCTTTTCACTGAGTCTTTGTTCATAGGTTCATAGGTTCATAGGTTGGTACTAGGCTATCCGCCCTAGGGCCTATACAAGCCTAGCCATAACAATTCCCTGGCTATTTCTTCCCACATTATTTACTTTCCTGGACCCCTGTCTAACAGGGCGACTGACGTGATCCCTGGGGTGAATTTCCTTTCTCCCATCCAAACGTCAAGGTTCCTCTTGAAGAGGTCCAAAGAGGCACTCTGCTTGACATGTATGGGCAATCTATTCCAGAGTCTGGGGAGTCTCTGGGTCAGGAACCTATCCATCCAGCATGTTTTGTTTATTGTGATGACAAGGTTTAGATCCCTGGAGCGTGTAGCTCTGAGGGATTGGGATTTCTTTAAGTGTAGCATGTCCAACAGCTTTGGGTTTGACATGGCCTTGTATGTTAAGCAGAGATCGCCTCTGAGTAGACGATATGCGATACAGTATAGCTGGAGTTTTTTAAGGCGGTCAGCGTAAGGCATCTGCTTTAGGCCTGTGATTCTTTTAGTGAGGTATTTCTGAGGCCTTTCCAGTTGTTGCAGATGTCTTGAGAGGTACATACCAAATGGGGCGTTGTATTCTATAATGGGTCTAATGAGGGATGAGTACAGTGGGACAATGACCTCCTTTTTTCTGGATGAAAAGCCCTTCGTGATGAGGTGTGCCACATAGAAGGCTTTCCTGACTGTTGTGGCGATGTGGTTATCGAAGGTGAGACCACTGTCCACCTGTGTCCCTAAGTCTCTTATCACACTTTCTGTGTTTAGTGTACTGCCACCTATATGGTAATTCATGGATACATGTTTTTCCCAAAGGGGATAACAATACATTTCTTGGCATTGAGCTTGAGCCCATGGCTCTGGCACCAAGCATCTGTTTCTGTAAGGCCCTTTTGTAGAGTATCCACATCATTTGGGGATTCAATAATGGCTCCCAGTTTGCAGTCATCTGCAAACTTTGTTAGCCAGAGTCCCTTAGTGTTGACCTGTACTTCAGAGAAGTAGATGCCAAACAAGAGCGGCCCCAGGACTGAACCCTGAGGTACTCCACTTGTCACTTGTCTGGAGCTGGATTTGGAGTCGGCTACTTTTACAGTGTGGGTTCTATCAGTAAGCCATTTAGCAACCCATTGAGTGACATAGGGATTAATACCCAGCTTAGTAAGTTTATCTATGATTCCAGAGTGGGGGATGGTGTCAAAGGCCTTGGCAAGGTCTAGATAGGCTGTGTGGACCACCTTACCCTTGTCCATGGCTCTGGAGACTGATTCAAAGAAGTCAATCAGGTTCAGGAGACAAAATCGGCCCTTCACAAACCCAAACTGGGTGGGGTCCAGTGTTTGAAGGTTGCCAATGTCTTTGTTTATAAGTTCCATGATAATACGCTCCATGGCCTTGCAGATAAAGCTTGTCAGACTGATGTGACGGTAGTTTCCAGGATCCAAGGTGGATCCCCCCTTGTGGATTGGGATAACTGTAGCTCTGCGCCACTCAGTGGGCACGAAACCTGAGATGAGGCTATGATTAAACATGACACTTAGGTGAGGTGCCAGTTCATATTGTAGTTCATGTAGTACACAGCCCGGGATGTCATCTGGTCCCATGGATGCTGTATTCTTGGCTTTAGAGAGTGCGTTTTGTACCTGTGTGGCCGTTATTACTGGAATTTGGCAATCTTCCGGTATTGAGATGGGCCATTTAGGGGTGAGAGGGGGTGAAGTTGGCACTGAATCGATCTGCCAGGATATTGGCAATATCCTTTGGATCAGTATATTTATTGCCATTCTGTTTTAGCTCAGAGCAGATCTGAGCATTGCCATTTAGATTCTTGACATAGTTATAGAATGCTTTGTGGTTGTCTTTGGAATCTTTGGCAATTTTATTTTCATAACTAGCTTTGGAGGATTTTATGAGGCATCTCAGTTTCTTACTGAGGCTAGTAACGGAGTTTTTTGCATCCTGGGATTTTCCTCTTTTCTGCAAAAGTTTCTTCCTTTTGTTGTAAAGTTTGTTTATGGCAGGGGACCACCAGATTGGCTTCCTTTTTTGGATGAGAGCATTTTGGTTCTATTTGGGATGGCATGATTCATGCATGAGTGGATGTGCTCGTACAGTGCCTTAGTGTAGGATTCAGCAGTTGAACTTTCAGTTCCCGTCTGCATGGGTGTCATGAAGTTTGTCACTTCTGACTTGAGTAGCATGAAGTTGGCTTTGGAGAAGTTTTTTATGGTGGTTTCCTTACTGGGGGGTGGGATGTGGATGTTAAGGGTGATTAGCTTATGGTCAGACCTGACTAACGAGGGGGTGACCATAGGTATGGAGCATTTATTTGCCATGTTGGTAATGACCAGGTCTAGGATATTGGAGCCCTTGGTGGGACTATGGATTAGTTGATCCAGGGCGTTGGAATTTATGAATTCCAAGAACCGTTGTGCAAAGGTGTTGGGACATGAGTAGTTTTCCCAGTTAATGGCAGGGTAGTTAAAATCACCCAGTATTAGGGTGTTTGGTTCTATCTTAATATTTTCCAGTATGTTTAAAAGGTGTAGTGAGAATCTTGGGGTATGGTGGGGATCTGTAGCAAGCTACAATTTGGATTGCAGTCTTACCTAGTGTTAGTTGCACTTGGAGAATTTCAGACACATTGTGTTGGCCAACTAGCCTGGTGGTGTGAATATCCTTGGTGAATATTGACACTCCTCCACCTTTGGTGTTTCGGTCCTGGTTTGGTGGCCGAAAAGTGTGGTAAGAGTTGTAGCCTGGTATTTCAGGGGTGCTCTCTGGAGCCTTGAACCAGGTCTCAGTTACTGCACAGATATCGATGTTCTCCATTTTTAGGTGTGCCTCGAGAGAGTGCATTTTGAGGTTTAGACTTCTAGCATTGAGCAGCATTACCTTCAGATTTTGCATGCTTGTACCTGTTACGGTGGTGGTTTTGTCCTTTGAAGTTTGCCTAAAAAAGGCACTATAGGGGTGGCAAGAGCCTTAGCCAGTAACCTGAATCCCAGGGGCGACAGGTGCAGACCATCTCTGGCAAAGCATCGTGGTCTGTCAATCATGTCATCCCAGGCAGACAGATACTGGATCCCCTTTGAATGACACCATAAGCTTAGCCAATTGTTGAAGTCAATCATTTTATCCTTATATTGTGGTATCATTCTGGGCGAAGGCAGGATGCTATTCAGGGCTAGGGTCATACCTGCCTGGGCCACATGATCTGAGAGCTCTTCCATGTCTCTTTTCATATAGTCCAGGGAGGTACGTCTCAAGTCATTCATTCCAACATGGACAATGACAGAGTCATATTTGTACTTGTTGTGGAGTGACTTGAGTGCATGCGTTATGTGGCGAATCCTGGCACCCGACAGGCAGCTGACTGTAATTTTCTCCTTATTCAACCTGGTGAGAGGGACATCAGTGTGCCGGACTATAGAGTCACCTATGACTAAAGTGTTAGGTATATTGTCTTGCCTTAGGGGCTGTTGCTGGGTGGCACACTGGTGTTGTGAACTATGTGACACATTGGTTGTGATTGGTGTTTGTTTGCGTTTCAGCTTCAGAGGTCTTTGTTGCTTGGGCAGGTTACAGTTAAGGGCCTCTACATATGTGGATTTAGTGTTGCTATATGTGGGTGTTGGTGGTGTGGGTTTAGAAGGGCTATGTGTTGCTTGAGGTGTAGTGTGGGTGTTAACCTTCTCCTCTTGACTGTTTAGCACAATCTTGGGTGGAGAGAGCTTTGCTTCCATTTTGGCTATGTAAGTGCATCTCTCACAGGTTGTAGTGTTGGGTGGTAGGAGGAGAGGGTTGTCTGTGTACATGAGGCAATTGCTGCATTGCCCCAGTATGCCCAGATTCACCAGGTGGACAGGAGAAATCACCGGAAGCTGACCCTTGGACATGCCTGGTTTGGGGCTTTTTTTTCTTTTTTTCTTTTTTTTTCTTGTATTTGCATGACTACAGCTCTTCCCTACTTATTACAGATATTTTAGTAACTCATGTGCCCCCTGCCTTTTCTAAACCTTTCTGTTAAACCTAAGGAATTATACAGGCCTTCTCTGTTTTACCGAGATATGGTAACACCTTGTGTATATTATTTATCTATCATAAGACATGTGATACTTTGACCCTGCTTAATACAAAATGCTTCAGCTAGATCTTCCAATGTTTTAAATTTTGTGGAGTGTTTGTAAACCTTATATTCCCTCTTTTGGGACCTCTCGGTAGTTGAGCCCATTTAAGTATCTCATCTTCTTCCCATTCCTGTCTGTACTTTGGAGCAAAGTTTTGAATTATATTTTCTCATTCCCAACTTTCTAGATTTTTTTTTAATTTCTCAGTAGAAAGCTTCATAGTTTGTCAACTATGTTTGTCAGCTTTCTTTCTATTCACCCCATATTTTGTAAGTTACTTCCTTAGCAGATAACAATTAAAGTAATCTGTGCCTTATATAGTTACTAAATTGAACAAGTTTACATGCTAGTACAAAAGATGGAATGTGTAACACACCCAAACTTCTTTGTTCTTTAGGTATGTACAGCCTATTTAAATCCATCATATCTTTATGTTGCCCTTTATTCTTCTAAGTTCTACAGTATTTTGTTTATACTTGGAAGAGAAGGTAGAATGAACATATTTCTAATAACATGCAGTATTATCAGAAGCTGTAACAGGTTACATTTCCTTACGTGTGTTCAGACCACAAACTGAAGGCATGCAAACTAAAGGAGGTGGTGTATCCATATTCATTAAGATAAATACACCTCTAGATTGGTTAAACAGCGCGATTCCCATGAATTACTTCAAATGCAATTGACTATAGGTAAGATCCCCTGTTCACATCATTGCCAGCTATAGGACCCCCTCCATGAATCAGGACATCAACTCAGCTTATTTGGATCCACTTGAGTCACTCAAGGTACAACCAAACACCCTGGTTTTGGGTAACTTTAATTACCCATCCATTGACTGGGTAAATTATACATGTTATAACTCACTTGCCCAAAGGTTCCTGGACTTCGTTAACTCCAATGCCCTGGACCAGCTGGTTGACACACCCACAAGGGGCTCAGACATCCTGGATCTGGTGATCACCAACATGAGGGACTGCTGCACCACCCCAAGTGTGTGGCCATCCCTGGTGAGATCTGACCACAAATCAGTTTTGCTAGAAGTAACTATAACACAAGACCCCCCCCCCCCTTTAGCAACAGCTAGACTAAAAAACTTCTTCAAGGCCAATTACAACCTCTTATGTAACATAAATAGCTTCATAGCTCCTAACCCCACTGATGGAACAGGCATCTATGCTGAGTTATACACCAATGCTTTATATGAGCACCTGTACAATTGTATTGACTCTGCCATACATGATAGAACCAAAGCAAGATCTTCAAGGAAAAACAAACCTGCCTGGTGGACAATTGCCATTATTAGGCTATACAACAGGAGAAAGAAATTGCTGTCTAAGAGTAGAAAGGAATGGTTTCAAAACTGGAAACACCCTCCTCAACTTAAACAAGCAAATAAGACTCCTAGTGAAGTCCTCCAAAGCTAACTACAAATCCAAATTAGCTTCCCTAACTAAGGATAGCCACAAGGTGTTCTTTAGTTACATCTGTAGCCTCAAAGGTAAGGCCCAGATCTGCACTGAACTCATAGTTAATGGTACTACATATACATAACCTGTGGATATAGCAAGCCTGCTGACTGACAGGTTCAGTGGAAATGTCACTCCCCTGTCCCTGCCACATATAACTAAGGATAACCACAAGGTGTTCTTTAGTTACATCTGTAGCCTCAAAGGTAAGGCCCAGATCTGCACTGAACTCATAGTTAATGGTACTACATATACATAACCTGTGGATATAGCAAGCCTGCTGTCTGACAGGTTCAGTGAAAATGTCACTCCCCTGTCCCTGCCACTCACTTTAAATTGTCGATTATATATGTAACCAAACAGTGAAATGTAGCCATGATACTATATGCCTGTTTTTACTCCGGAACTAAACTGTAAATATTTTTTTCTCCTTTGAATGCTACCTGTTGTTTGCAATCCTAACTTTGGAGCATTTCTCCCCGGGCCTCCGCTGAAAACAGGCTCTGTGGAACCTAGTCGGACATTCCCGGTCAACAAATGTTAAATAAAAAAATAAAATAAAATTGTAATTAATCATGTAATTAAACTTTATATTGTGGAGCTTTTCTCCCCGAGCCTCCACTGAAAGCAGGCTCCCTAAGTCCACTGGAACTAAACTGTAAATATTTTTTTTCTCTTTTTGAATGCTACCTGTTGTTTGTAATCCTAACTTTCTTTGTAATTAATCATGTAATTAAACTTTGTATTGTGGAGCTTTTCTCCCTGGGCCTCCACTGAAAATGGGCTCCCCAAGCCCAGTGGACCTCCCTGGTCATCAAACTGGAATAAATAAATAAATAAGTATCCCTAACACCTGTCCCCCACCTAGTATCTGCGAGGAGCAGGTTTTGAATGCCCTCTCCAAGGCCAAAATCACAGCCTGTATGGGACCAGACAACATCCCGGGCTGTGTTCTACATGGGTTAAAACAGGAATTAGCATCACCATTGGGCACAATTTTCAGTCATAGCCTAAGCACTGGCTTTGTCCCAGTGGAATGGAAAAGAGCTACCATTATCCCTTTGCACAAAGGGGGTGCATCCATGGACCCCAGGAATTATAGACCCATTAACCTAACCAGCCTTATCTGCAAGGCCATGGAATGAACCATCATGGACCTTATTAACAAAGATATAGGAAATCTCCAAACAATTGACCTCAACCAGTTTGACTTTGTCAAGGGAAGATCGTACCTGTTACAAAGCTTTAAATGAGAACAAATCTGTGTATATGGCCTACCTATGCTTAGTCAATGCCTTTGACACACTCCCCCACTCAGGTATGATTGATAAACTCACCCAGCTGGTTATCATCCGATAGATTGTCAGCTGAGTTGCAAACTCGCTCACTGATAGAATTCATTCGGTCAAAATAGGGGACTCCACCTCCACCAGCAGACCTGTAACCAGTGGTGTTCCACAGTGATTGGTTCTGAGACCCCTACTGTTCAGAATCTACTTCTCCAAAGTACAGGCTAAAACTAAAGTACTGTGGCTGACAAAGTTTGCTGATGACTGCAAACTGGGAGCGATCATTGAAATCCTTAGTGATGTCCACATTCTGCAAGAAGGTCTTAGCCAGACTAATGACTGGTGTCAAAGTCATGGTCTTAAACTTAATGCAAAAAATGCATTATTATCCCCTTTGGCAAAGGTGATATTCCTACAAACTGCCACATCAGTAGCAATACCCTAAGCACATAGTCAGTAGTGAGAGATCCAGGCACACAGGTAGGCAGCAACCTTAACTTCGATCACCATGTCACGACAGTGGTAATAAGGGCATTTTATATTGCTCATCTCATTAGTAAGGGGATTGCCTGCAGGAAAAAAAGAGGTTATAACTCTCCTGTACTCTTCCCTCATCAGGCCAAAAATAGAGTACAACACACCCTTTGGTATGTTCCATTCCAAACACTTGCAGCAAATTGGTTCCTTACAAAGAAAATTCAGGGTCTTCAAGATCTGTCTTCTGCGCATAGATTGAAATCATTGTCACTTTACTCTGTGTTGTACAGACTGCTCAGAGACAACCTGTGCCGTGCATATAGAGCAATCTCTGACCCAGCTTTAATGGAAATGCTGCACACTCGCAAGTCAAATGACACATGGGTCACTTACTCAAAGGACCTTAACCTGGTATGTGGCATCAACAGAACTTGTTGGAGAGACAGATTTGTCTCACAGTGGTTGGCCCACCTTTGGAACAAGTTTCCTATTCATGGTAAACAAAGCCCCTCATCCCAGAACCAGAAATTCACCCCAGGGGTTCCTCCTGTGTCCCTATTAGACAGGGGCAATAGGTGCTGATTTTAGTGTCTGCTTGAACCAGACACTCTTGAGGGCAGGGTCTAAACTTATCTAGGCTTGTAAGGGCCCTGGGGCCATTAGCCTAGTAACCTCCTATGATCCTATAATCCTATGCGCAAGTAAGATGAGAGGTGATCGTAACACATTATTATTATTGTGCTTGCCCCAGAATTCATGTGCCTGCAAGTTTTGGTAGCATACTCCATTGCTGATGTTTCAAACAGTGATAAGGATGTATGCATAAAACACTTGTTTGTTTGTGTCTTTCGGCTTTTCCCGGTTAGGGGTCGCCACAGCGGAACTCTGGTCCACTAATGATTGGTAGTTGATTTTTACATGCCGAGTTACCAGTCCTGACGCACAACCTTCAATGAAGGTACGCCCATTCATGCATATCTCCATGCAGAAGACGCTCTAGCTGAGAATCGAACCGGACAGCATCTTACTGTGAGGCGACAACGCTACTGCAGCACGGCCACTGCTAAAAAACAAAAAATAACACCTCGTCAATGGCCTTGGTGACTGTTTCAAAGAAATCAACCAGGTTTAAAAGGCAGGATCTGCCCTTAACAAAGCCGAACTGGGTAGGATCCAGTGTCTGTAGATCCCCAATATCTTTATTTATGAGGTCCATGATGATCCTTTCCATAGCTTTGCAGACCAAGCTAGTCAGGCTTATGGGGCGATAGTTTCCAGGATCCGTTGAGGCACCACCTTTATGAAGAGGGACCACTGTTGCTGTACGCCACTCTTTGGGCACATATATATATATATATATATATATATATATATATATATATATATATATTTATTTATTTCAGTTTGATGACCAGAGAGGTCCACTGGACCATATATTTATATATACAGTTGTGGACATTTTATAGTTTGTTTTGCTGAAATTTTAATACAAATTGTTAAAAAAATATATATGGTTTCAGCTGAAAGCCTTAGAAGACCAAGTTTACAGAGCAGAAGAGAGTGAGTTGTTGTTTCTTTCGGCTTTTCCCGGTTAGGGGTCGCCACAGTGGAACTCCGGTCCGCTAATGATTGGCAGTAGACTTTTACGTACCGAGTTGCCAGCTCTGATGCACAACCTTCAACGAAGGTATGCCTATTCACGCATGTCTTCACACAGAAGACGCTTTAGCTGAGAATTGAACAGGACAACGTCTTACTATGAGGCAACAACGCTACTGCAGCACCACCACCGTGTGCAGCCAAGGAATAAGGTAGCACTTATTCTGGTGCTGTTTAGGTGAAAATGATACCTTCATTTAGTTCAAGTAGTGCTGGCAACTCAACACCGTAACACTCCACTGCCAATCATTCTGTGGACCATTGTTCCGCTGTGGCAACCCCTAACCGGGAAAAGCTGAAAGAAAAAGAAGAAGAAGAAATGCTGTGTTCATACCATGACCAGACTGACATAGTTCTCTTACACATGATGGAGGATGAGTTAATCAGATGCAAACTGCCTGAACACGACTGGCTGAATCAATATTTTACTTATAGGTTGAACGCTAGTCATCTAGACACTACAAAATTGCTGTATGTATGACACTGCTATATACTGTTTTAGGAAACTCATCCTTTCACCGTATTGTGCAACTGTTTAGTTTGTATCCATAAATGAGGAGGTTGCAGGGTACAAGAGGCTTGCTCCCCAAAAAAGCAATTACTGTAGTTTTTAGTGGCTTTGTGCTCTTGATCATATATAGGTTCATATGTTCATAAGTAAGTATTAGGCTAGCTTCCCATGTGGCCATTTTAAGCCTATCCAGTTTCCCTTTTGTGCCCAAATGAACTTATCCCATATTGCTAGAGATTGGCCTTACCCATCTTATGGCTGATAATTATATACTACCCCCTAATAAGGTAATTTGAGGGGACCCTTGCATGGGATAATGCATTAAGGAGCTGCTTCTGTCCATTAGTTGTGCAGGAGGGCAGTCATGGGTTAAATTTTCTGTTTCTCATCCATAGATCCAAGTTGTTTTTGAATATGGACAGAGATTAATTTTGTTTTATGTGGTTAGAGAGTCAATTCCAAAGCAGCAATATCCTCTGCAAGATATATTTGTCTCTCCAAACCATTCTGTTGATCCTATCCGAAGAGGTTTAGATCCCTAGATCAAGTATTTTTAATGCCATTAGACTTGCTGATGTG
This sequence comes from Protopterus annectens, assembly GCF_019279795.1. Taxonomy (NCBI): domain Eukaryota; kingdom Metazoa; phylum Chordata; order Ceratodontiformes; family Protopteridae; genus Protopterus; species Protopterus annectens. The sequence goes on along the minus strand of NC_056735.1, from coordinate 981,163,467 downwards.
CAGTAAATCCATCAGAATTGGGTCAGAGGATGACTCGGATGCCAGAGACAGGTCACCTCTTAGCAATTTGCTAGATACTGAGTATAGCAACAGGGCTTTAAGTTGGACCATTTAGGACATGTTGTTTAAGCCTTGTATCCATTTAGTAAAGGTATCTCTGTGGGCTTCTCAGTTATTACATGTGTCTGGACAGATACATGCCAAAGTGGGCATTATACTCAATAACTGGCCTAATGAGGACTGAGTAAAAGGAGACAATGACATCCCTAGATCTAGACACAATCCCTCTTTTTATTAGCTGTGCAATATAGAAGAACTTTCTTACAACAATTGTCACATGTTTGTCAACAGTTAAGGTTACTGTCAACATAAGTTCCCGAATGCCAAACAACTGGGTCAACTCTTGGGGTGTACTGTCAATGTAGTAGTTCCCTGGAGTAGATAACTTCCCAAAAGATATTATAAAACATTTTTTGGCATTAAGTTTCAGTTCATGATTTTGGCACCAGTGATACATTTTGGGACAAATCTTCATGCAGCATGGTCAAGTCATGTGGGGATTCAATGACTGCTCCTAGTTGCAGCTATCTGAAAACTTAGTCAGCCAGAGCCCTTTGGTATTGGCTTTTACTTCAGAAAAGTAGATGTCAAACAGGAGAGGTCCCGCACAGAACCCTGGGGGGACTGCACTGCTTGCTGGTCTCTTTGTGGAGGTAACTTCCCCTATTTTGATTTCTTGCATCTTATCTGTGAGCAAGTTGGCAATCCAATAGGTAACACAGCGGTTTATTCCCACTTCATTTAGCTTTTTTACTGTGCCATAGTGAGAAATATGTCAAAAGCTTTGGCTAGGTTGAGGTATGCAGTTTGTACAGTTTTGCCTTCGTTCACTGCTTTGGCGATCTTTTCAAAAAAGTCCATCAGGTTGACATGCCCTTGATGAATCCAAACTGAGACAGGTCCAGTGTCTGGAGGTTCCCTATGTCCTGATTGATTAGTTCCATGAGAAGTACTTCCATAGGTTCATAGGTTCATAGGAGATTATTAGGCTAATGGCTTAAATCCCTTACAAGCCTAGCCAATATAACACAATTTTACCCAATATATGGCCACTATGGGCAAGAGGATGGCAGGCCACCGAAATACCTCACAAAGAAAATCCATGGCCTCCATCACCTTCCTATGCAGACAGGCTCAAATCCCTTTCACGCTACTCTGTATCATACAGATTGCTCAAAGGTGAGCTGTGTCTCGCCTATAAGGCAATCTCAGACCCTGCCCTACTAGAGATGCTCCCTATCCATAAGTCTAACACCCCGCGCATTACCTGCTCAAAAGGCCTGAATCTAGTATGCAACATCAATAAAACTTGCTGGAGAGACAGGTTTGCCTCCCAGAGGCTGCCCCGTCTCTGGAATAGACTACCTATACACATCAAACAGAGTACCTCGCTGACCCTCTTCAAGGGCACCCCTGATGAGTGGATGGGAAACCATGATTTTGTACCAGGGTTTCCACCTGTGTCCCTCCCTGACAGGGGTGACAGGTGCTGATTGAGGTTTATTTTTGGGGATGAACTCTTGGCTAGGCTTGTGGACTCAGGGCCATTAGCCTAGTAACCTCTTATGATACTACGATCCCATGGGTTTGTACCTGTGCATTGAGTATCTTACAGATTACACCTGACCATAAGAGACATGAGCACTACCCACAGTGTGAATTTGCGATTCTCCATCCATTGATCCAAAATGCTTTTGAAGACAGCCAGGGAAAGGCTCTGCTTAATATAAATAGGATGCCTTTTCCAAAGAAGAGACGATCTCTGAGACACCACATATCTGTCTCTCCATCATGTTTTGTTTGAATCACTAAGTTTAGATCCCCGGATCAGATGACCCTCATGCTGTTTGAGTTGAGGATGTGTAGCAGCCCCATGAAGACTGGATTTGTGAGTGCCTCGTAGGTCAGGCATAGGTCACCCCTTAATAGTCCATAGGAGACAGAATAGGGATATTAGTCTATAAGCATAGTTCATGTTGTTTATACCCTGTATTTTCTTTGTGAGGAACTTCTGAGGTCGTTCCAGCTTCTGTAAGTGCCTAGTCAAGTACATGCCAAATTGTGCATTGTACTTGATTATTGGCCTAATGAGGGCTGAGTACAGTGGGAGTATAATTTCCTTGGATCTAGATGCCATTTGCAGTTGTGGTGGGGTAGATTTCCCAGTCTATAGTTGGCTACTTAGATCACCTAGGAAAATGGTACTGGGTTTAATACTGAGTCATTCTACTTCTTGTAGATAGGCATTGTGGCTTTCTTGTGTCATAGATGGAGTTCTATAGCTAGCTGTTACATGGCTAATAAATAATATGCAGCTGATGTATGAATAAGCATTCTTTTTTTAACAATCATTCATTGATTGTTCATCAGTAGAGCAAAAGAAATACATTCAGAGGTAAGAATTGAATGAAATCAAAGCAGGTTTGCAAATGTTTATGCGTCTATCTTTCTGTGAATTTCACAAGCTTAGGGGGGCAAACAACTACTGAGTATGGTAGTATCACTAAGCATACACATGAGTACTATAACAGCCTGTTTACTTTCGGAAGATGTAGTGACCTCTAATATTTGGATACAGGCCGGACAGCAGCACCTGTTTAAGAAATTTTGGGAGGGAGACACTTCTGTCTCATGTTCTACATGGAAAACTATGTTTCAAAAGTATCTTCCTGACTTTCAGCCTGCTAGAAGTTTGTAGATCAAAACCCTCAGATATATAGGAGCCAGGAATATGGTTATATTTGAAAATGTCTGAGGTAAAAGTCTAAAAATAGGATTTAAAGACAACAGTGATACATTTGGCTATTTATATGTGGGATTGGTTACTTACTATATATGCTGCCAGGATTCTGGATATTTTTGAAAGCTCGCCAGTAGACATTTGTCTGCCCATCTGTCTGTCTGTCTGTGTGCCTATTTATCTATTTGTATTTGATAACCAGGCTAGTCAACTGGGCTGAAAATTCATTTGAGCCATGAAACTGTCTAAAGGCACAATGCACAAAGCTGAATCAAAATGCACAAAGCAGTAGTACAGCAAACGGAATAGTTATTTTTATAAATAAGTTATGTTAGTGGGAGCAATACTTGTGAGTACAATACCCAAGGGACATAGTTGTCAAGAATAGTACAGAGTCTTACAAAACAATAGTAAATGTTATAAAAAACAATATTTACTTATTGACATTTGATTACCAGGAAAGTCAGATTGGGTAGGAGCCCATTTTTAGCGGAGGCCTGGGGAGAAGAGCACCAAATTATTACAAAACACTGTGAGAATAATAACTTTACAGTATTTAAAAATTTAAAATAATACAAAACAACAAATACAGTTTAAATAATTATACAAATTAGACATAATATGAAAGCACTGGTTAAGAGTAGATACAAGTTATATGACAATGATCTAACAGTTAGAGAAATTTCAGCCTGTTTGTGGAGAAATTAAAGGTAAGTTAGTATAATACAAACATGAATTGCAATATAAAGTGAGAGAAAAGCAGATCCATGGTACATTTAGGGAGAAAGCCAGGGGAGAGAAATTGACAGAAGTAAGGAAGTGAGTGAAGAAGTGAGAATAAAGATATGTGAAGTATGAATAGGTATCTATTCACATTCAGGGATCTAGTTACAATAAAATAACTGCAATTAAAGCTTTTACTCTTATGAATCATGGCCTTTACTGTTAATTGTTATTAGAGTTAGAGCAATTTATGTTTTAACTCTATAGTCTCAGGGTACCTGGTCATTTAATGCCTAAAACCATACCTTTCAACCTCTTAGTGCAGGAAATCTGGACAAAACCTAAAATAATGGGGGGACAAAGGCTGAAAAATAGGGACAGATTTTAAATATTGCTCTTATAAACATCAAAAGTCACTAATTAAAATGTTTCCCTTTCCTAAAGAAATAATTCCACACAAAAGCATAAAAATGAGCTGGAAATATGACCCGATTACTGATCTGGTAAAGAAGAGACAAACTCGAGGAAGTACAAAATAACAAGCAGGTTAAAATAAAAAATTTCCACATGTATGTTAACATCTTTAAGTCTAAGCTGGATGACTATGTATATCAACCTTGGTACTTTCAACAGAATATAATTATTTCCATATGTTCTACTTTTACATATTCAATACTGATGATTTGACTTTCTGTATATGGGTAATAAACTGGAATTTATAGCATTCTCTGAATACTTAAGCAGAAATAAAAGTGATATTTAATTCTACAGTGGAATAGCATAAACCAGAGTTTTTTTTTTTGGGGGGGGTGGTATAGAAGGGCTGTATAAGGGACATTTCTAGAGAGTAAATTATAAATGGAACAAACTGCAGCTATTACTTTCTGCATGTGGGTAGTTCCCACAGTCTCATTAGAGGCTGGACTCTGCCCTACAGTGGAATAGCATAAACCAGTGTTTTTTTTTGGGGGGGGGTGGGTGGTATAGAAGGGCTGTATAAGGGACATTTCTAGAGAGTAAATTATAAATGGAACAAAATGCAGCTATTACTTTCTGCATGTGGGTAGTTCCCACAGTCTCATTAGAGGCTGAACTCTGCCCTTCTGAGCTGGGAATTTCTGGTTAGAGGCTTATAGGGCCTTCATATTTGAACTGTTTCTTACTAAATTGGTACACCTTGTTTGCTGTAGCATACACTAGATCCAGGCCTGCTGAATCTAGCTTTGTTTGTATAACTTGAGCACTAATCCAGGCATTCTTTAAAGTATTTGATTGTATTTACTACTGCTTGGTATTAACTTGATTAAAGTGTAGCTATCATTCTAAGTCTTTTGGATTAAGCACTTGGGCTCAGACCAGTTGTTTTACATTAGGAAGGTTTGTGGCCTGCACTGTAGTGGCAGGACAGGTAGCTTACATCCTTCTAAGTTGGGAACTGCTGATTGAGGGCTCAGTGTCTGTTATTCTAAAAGTGTATTAGTTCTGGTTTAAGCACTTGGGCTTCAGGCCAGTTATTTTACATTAAGAAGGTTCATGGTCTGTACTCTTGTGGGAGGAGAGGCTGGACTCTGCCCTTCTGAGCTGGGAATTTCTGGTTAAAGGCTTATAGTGACTGCATATTTGAACTGTTTCTTACTGGAATTGGTACACCTTGTTTGCTGTAGCATAGACTAGATCCAGGCCTGCTGAATCTAGCTTTGTTTGTATGCTTGTTTGCTTGTTATTTCCCTGAAACGCTAATTCCACCTAAAACATGGCTTTTCAGCGCTTCTGTGGATCCCTAGTGACATCTGCATTGCTTACTGTACTTATTTCCTTGTTTCACTTGAAAGAAAGTTACTGTTTGTCATTTTTGCATTTAAGTTACCTGTAACACATTGCATTTAAGTTACCTGGCACTTGCTCACTAAAGCAATTATATAAGTCAGCACTAAAAAATTAAAAGCACTACACCCTCACAAACTCCCCTTGCACCTCAGAAAATCCAAATCCCATCGAGCTATGCGCTCGAGAGACTTGAACCTCAGCACTGAAATAAATAGGACATGCTGGAGGGACAGATTCATAACCCAGAGGCTCCCTTCACTCTGGAATAAAATCCCAGTCCAGGTTAGGCAGAGTCCCTCATTGACTCTCTTCAAGAGGAATCTTGATGAGTGGATGGGGGATCGTAGGTTTACCCCGGGTATCACTTCTGTGTCACTGTTAGACAGAGGCATAGTATACTAACCTCGAAAAAGGGCATAGCAAAATTATTTTAAAATGGGTGGCGAAAGCCAAACACAGTCTGGCTAGGCTTATAAATGTCCTAGGGCAGATAGCCTAGTATGAACTTAGGAACCTATGAACCTATGAACTAATAGGAATACATCTTCTGAGAAAGACAGTTACCTAACTAATGGACTTAGCACTAACCTCTACAAAGATTTTGTAACAGAAATATTCTAGCTCTCTAGTGGAAAGAATATTTAAAAATAAAGCCTTTTCAGAAGCCTTCAGAAAAGTTGAGAATAACAGAAGAGGAAATGCATTAGAACAACACAGTTTAAATGGGACTTTTCATAAAGATTCAAGTAGGAAAACTGAGACTATTGTTTCAGTGCTTTCTGTTGCAATTTGTACTGATTTGTCAGGAAGTTGAAGAAATAATTCTTAAAAGTTGACACATTTTGACAGTAGATCAAATTTTAATATAAATCTTCCCAGTCAGACAAACATTCTCCTACAGGTGATTCCTTAATCTAGGTGTGATATTATAGGTTCATAGGTTCATAGGTTCATACTAGGCTATCTGCCCTAGGGCATTTATAAGCCTAGCCAGAGTGTGTGTGGCTTTCACCACCCCTTAGGATGAGAATACTATACCCATTAGTTTGCTGTGCCTCTGTCCAGCAGTGATACAGAGATGATTCCCGGGGTAAACCTACGATCTCCCATCCACTCGTCAAGATTTCTCTTGAACAGAGTCAGTGAGGGGCTCTGCCTCACATGGACTGGGATTCTGTTCCATAGTGTAGGGAGTCTCTGGGTGATGAATCTGTCCCTCCAGCATGTCCTATTTATATCCGTGTTGAGGTTTAAGTCTCTTGCTCTTGTGGCTCTGGTGGATTTGGATTTTTTGAGGTGGAGCATGTCCATTAATTCCGGGTTGGACATGGCCTTGTATGTCAGGCACAGATCACCTCTGAGCAGACGGTATGCGACTGAATAGAGCTGGAGTTTCTTCAGTCGGGCATCGTATGACATATGTTATCCTTTTGGTGAGGAACTTTTTGGGTCTTTCCAACTGCTGCAGGTGTCGGGTAAGGTACATTCCGAATGGGGCGTTGTACTCAATCATTGGTCTGATAAGTGAAGAGTACAGGGGTACAATGACCTCACCTGATCTGGATGTGAATCCCTTCATGATCAGGTGGCAATGTAGAAGGTCTTCCTAACCACTTTGGCAATGTGAGTGTCAAAAGAGAGGTTACTGTCAACTTGGGTCCCCAGGTCCCTGATAACTTCTTCCGTGTTTAATGGATTACCACCTATGTGGTAATTAGGGGTTACCTTGTTTTTCCCAAAGGGTATGACTATACATTTTTTGGCATTTAGCTTAAGGCCATGGCTCTGGCACCAGTTATCCATTTCTATGAGACCTCTCTGGAGGATGTCTGTGTCTGATGGAGTGTCAATTATGGTGCCCAGTTTGCAGTCATCTGCAAATTTTGTCAGCCACAATCCCCCTATGTTTGCCTGCACTTCAGAAAAATAAATGCCGAACAAGAGGGGGCCCAGGACTGAGCCCTGTGATAAAATGTATCCCTAAAAGACAATTACCATTTCCTTTCTGAACTATGTATGTCATGTGGTATATAAAGAATGCAATTTGCATATTAATAAGAAACATTTTCAGGTTAGACAATAATGTGCATGTATTTGTTTTGATAAAGCTAAGTGGTATACTGCAGAATTGCAAGGAAGGTTAAAATATGCATGTAAGAACACATTAGATATGTGTAAATGCATAACATAAATAGTGAATAGTCCATTAGTGCATGCTGCTAAATTTCATCAAGGAAGTGTAAATGTGTTCAGGTATTGTGTTTTAAATTACTCTTCCCTGTGATAGTGTATAGATGAAGAGTGTGCACCAGGCAAGCTGGAAGCATTTTTAATATTTAAACAGAATACGTGCATCACAGAAGGATCAGTGCTGACTTACTTAGGTTCACAGTATTTCATTAGATAAATAATATGTATATATATTGTACTGAATGCTATTTACACGCTGAAATATATTCAGACTCTAACTGGAATATGGAAAGCTTTTTGTTACTGATCTTAATACATGCTTTTGAAAGTGAATACAATGAGGCTTAAAGAGCTGGAAGTAATACGGTAAAGAAGTATGAATTATTACGTTTGGCCTATTTATTCCTTTATGTTCAGTTTTATTAAGTGATGTTTTAGTAAAAACCTTGGAAGACACTCTCACTTTCAGGTAAAGCTAAGCACGCATCTTTGGAAATAGGGATATGAATTAAACCAAGGCAGAGATTCAACTGCATCCAAATCAGAAAAAATAAATGTTTTTCAGTACATTTTGAACTGCTCTTACAATTATCCCTGAATTAATGTAAGTGGTAGTTGTCATTTTATAATTTGTTATACCCCAAGAAGACCTGTAGGGGGCTTCCATGCAGCATAATTTTCTTTTTTTTTCTATTGACTCCCATCTCCCTGATGTCATTTTATAAGGACAGAAAGAACAAGAGTTATAGGTTCATAGGTTCATAGGTTCATACTAGGCTATCTGCCCAAGGGCATTTATAAGCCTAGCCCATAGTTATGTGGCTTTCGCCACCCCTTTAGTTTGAATAAAAACTATGCCTATCATTTTTCTGTGCCTCTGTCAAGCAGTGACACTGAAGTAATCCCTGGGGTATATCTGCGATCTCCCATCCATTGGTCAAGATTCCTCTTGAACAAGGCCAGCGAGGTGCTCTGCCTCACATGTACCGGGATTTTGTTCCACAGCATAGGGAGTCTCTGGGTGATGAATCTGTCCCTCCAGCATGTTCTATTTATAACCGTGTCAAGGTTTAAGTCTCCCGCCCTTGTGGTTCTGAGGGATCTAGATTTTTGAGGTGAAGCATATTCATCAAATCTGGGTTTGACATGGCCTTATATGTCAGGCACAGGTCACCTCTGAGCAAGCGGTATGAGACTGAATAAAGCTGGAGTTCTTTCAGTCGGGCAGCATAAGACATATTTTTGAGACCCTTTATCCTTTTGGTGAGGAACTTTTGGGGCCTTTCAAGCTGCATCAGGTGTCTGGTCAGATACATTCGAACGGGCATTGTACTCAATCATAGGTCTAATGAGTGATGAGTACAGCGGGACGATGACCTCCCTTGATCTAGATGTGAATCCCTTCATGATCAGGTGGGCGATATAGAAGGTTTTCCTAACTACTTTAGCAACATGAGTGTCAAACGAAAGACTACTGTCAACTTGGGTCCCCAGATCCCTGATGACTTTTTCTGTGCTCAGTGGATTGTCACCTATATGGTAGCTAGGGCTAACCTTGTTTTTCCCGAAGGGTATGACTATGCATTTTTTGGCGTTTAACTTCAGGCCATGGCTCTCGCACCAGTTATCCGTTTCTGTGAGGCCCTTCTGGAGGATATCTGTGTCAGATGTGTTTTCGACTATGGCGACCAGTTTGCAGTCATCTGCAAACTTTGTCAGCCATAACCCTCCTGTGTTTGCTTGTACTTCAGAAAAGTAGATGCCGAACAAGAGTGGACCCAGGACTGAGCCCTGTGGGACACCACTTGTGACAGGCTTTGAGTCTGACATGGCTCCAGCAACTCTGACCCTGTGGGTTCTGTCGCTAGCCAGTTTGCAACCCATCTTGTGATGTATGGGTTTACATTCAAGCTGATGAGTTTTTCGATGATACCTGAGTGGGGTATTGTGTGAAGGCCTTTGCCAGGTCGAGGTAGGCTGTATGGACTGCCTTTCCCTCATCAATGGCCTTGGTGACTGTCTCGAAAAAGTCAACCAAGTTTAAGAGGCAGGATCTGCCTTTGACAAAGCCAAACTGGGTTGGATCCAAAGTCTGCAAGTTCCCTATGTCTTTATTTATGAGTTCCATTATGATCCTCTCCATGGCTTTGCAGATAAGGCTTGTCAAGCTAATGGGGCGGTAATTTCCAGGGTCTGTGGAGGCACCGCCCTTATGAAGTGGGACCACAGTCGCCGTCGCCACTCCTTGGGTGCGTATCCTGAGGTGAGGCTAAGATTAAACAGCTGTCCTAACTGTGGGTTTAATTCCTCGTTGAGTTCATGAAGCACACAGCCGGGGACACCATCCGGTCCCATGGATGCTGTGTTTTTGCCTTAGTGAGGGCAGTTCTCACCTGGGCGTTGGAGATGTTTGGGGCTACAATCCTCTGGAATAGATATCTCTCCTTTTGGGGGGGAGGAAGGGGAGAAGTTTGCACTGAACCTGTCAGCCAGTATGTTAGCAATGTGTGTAGGTTCAGTAATTTTCACATCATTTTGAACTAATTCTGAGCATATCTGGGAGTTTCCTCCTAGGTTTCTAACATAGCTAAAGAAGGCCTTATGATTGTCTTTAGAGTCCTTGGCGATTTTTCTCTCAAAATTTGCCTTGGATGATTTTATGAGAGCTCTTAGTTTTTTACTTATAATGATCAAAGGTGTCTTACCTTTCAAGGATTTTGCTCTATCTTGTAGTAGCTTCCTCCTTTTGTTGTAGAGCTTGTTTATGGCTGGGGTCCACCAGACTGGACGCTTGCCTTTGGTACAGAGAGTCTTAGTTTTGTTTGGGATTGCCTGATCCATGCAGTCCTGTAGGTGCTGGTAGAAGGCATTTGTAAGTGATTCAGCGGTTTGAGTAATGTTTACCACTGGCTCAGGGGCCTTAAAGGAGACCACACTAGTTTTTAGAAGTGTGAAATCGGCTTTTGAGAAGTTTTTCACTGTGGTCTTTTTGTTTCAGGTGGGGCGGGATGAGGACCTCCAGCGAGATTAGTTTATGATCTGATCTCACCAGTGAGGGGTATACTTCTGGTGTTGAACATTTTGATCCCATGTTCGTGATGATGAGATCAAGTATGTTTTCACCTCTTGTGGGGATGGTGACTAGTTGTTCCATGGCATTTGAGTTTATGAACTCCAGGAATCTTTGGGTTAGAGTGTTCGGGCTTGAGTAGTGTTCCCAGTCTATATTAGGGTAGTTGAAGTCACCTAGTATGATGGTGTTTGGAGATACATTTATCCCTCCAATGTTTTCAGGAAGGCCATGTGAGGTTCCTGAGTTTGAGAGGGTGGCCTGTAACATGCTACAAATTGCAGAGCAGTCTTGCCTATGGTTAATTGCACCTGGATGGTCTCAGATGCATCGTGCGTTGCCACCAACCTTGAGGTGTGGGTGTCCTTTATGAATATGGACACCCCTCCTTTCTTGGTGTTGTCCGGATTTTGGGGCGGAACGTATGATATGAGGTGAAACCTGTTAGTGCTGGGGTGCTCTCAGGAGCCTTGAACCAGGTTTCTGTCACAGCACAGACATCGATGTTCTCCATATTGAGAAGGGCCTCGAGTGCGTGCATCTTGAGATTGAGACTTCTGGCATTGAGCAGCATTACCCTTAGTTTTTTCCTTTTTGGTGTTCTAGGGTGGTAGGTTTAGAATTTGAGCCTTGCCTAAAAAGGCACTATGGGGTGGCAAGAGCCTTTGCCAATATCCGGAAGCCCAGGGTGACAGGTGCAAGCCGTCCCTTGAAGCAGCGTGGCTTGTCCAGCATGTCATCCCAGGCAGACAGACATTGGATCCCCTTTGAATGACACCAGAATTTAAGCCAATTATTAAAGCTGATCATCTTATCACTGTATTGTGGCATCATTCTAGGTGAAGGTAGGATACTGCTCAAGGTCAGGGTCATACCTGCCTGGGCTACATAATCAGAGAGCTCCTCTGCGTCCCTTTCATGTAGTCCAAGGAGGTGCGTCTCAGGTCGTTGACACCAGCGTGGACAATGACTGAGTCGTACTTGTACCTGCTGTTGAGAGACCTGAGTGCTTGCGTTATGTGGCGGATTCTAGCGCCCGACAGGCAGCTTACTGTGACCTTCTCCTTACTCAGTCTGGTGAGCGGGACGTCAGTGTGTCTGACTATGGAATCACCAATGACAAGTGTGTCTGGCATTTTGTTTGGCCTTAAGGGCTGTGACTGTTTGACACTCTGACTGTGTGGTCTATGTGTTGCATGTGTTGGGTCGTGAGGTGGTAGTTGTTTGGGTGTCTGCTTTGGTGGCCTCTGCTGTTTTGGTAAATTTTTGACCAGAGCCTCCGAGTATGTCTTTGTGTGAGTATGTGTATGATTTGAAGTTGTGATGGTACCATGTGTGACTGGGTATGTATTGTGTGTGGTTGCCTTCTCCTCCTGTCTGGTCTTGCCAGTCCTATGTTGAGAGAGCTCAGCCTCCAGTTTGGCCGTATAGTTGCATCTCTCGCATGTATTTGTGTTTTGTGGGAGAAGGAGAGGATTGTCTGTGTACATGAGGCAATTGTAACATTGCCTCAATATTCCCAGGTTCACCAGTTGAGCTGGAGAGGACACTAGCAACTGATCCCTCGACATACTAGAAGTAGTAGATAAAGAACTTTCAAAGGACTCCGGGGAAGTGGGTTTTGGGCTGGTGGGGTACTATCTATAATAAGAGTGCTTTATCAAGGTGCAAGTACTGTAGGAGTAAGTGCTAGGCTTTACAGATAGAGAATAGTCTACTTGGGAATCAAGTAGAGATGAACTTTTCAGTTATAGGATATGCTGGTTAGATCAGCAGTACAGTTTAGCGTGTTTTATAGCAGGGGGCTGAAGGGAGCTAGGAATTGGCCCAAAACGACCAATGGACTACTAGTTTCTGGCTGAAACTTCACCAAATCGGACAAAAAGGCCGCTCAGTGCTTCCCACTCCCACTGGTAAGCAAAGAAACTTCCCTCCTTCCTAATAAGGCAATGGATCAGTAACAGGAACTATAAACAAAGCCCAGGGATCAGCAACTCTGAAACTGGACTACTCTAGTGTTGTGTTGTATGTTGAAAAGAGCATTTACTGTGATACTATGTTTCTCTGTCACCTTAGATGAAGGGCACAATGCCTCCCTGATATTTTGATTGTCAGTGCCAGCCTTTTTCTTTACTTTGCTTCCCTTGACCTTTTTTTAGTGACCATGTGGAATACACAATTTTAATGAATATTACAGAATGGGCAAACTGTACATCAGCACCCTGACTGGAGAATTAATGTGTTCCAGCAGGGTATTAAAGTACAAGTAATGCATGCTGAAAAATGAGTCTGCCGCTTCACAGCAGTATATCAAGTCAACATGGAGTTATGACTGAAAAAAAAAAAAACATAATGGCCGCCATTAAATTACACTCACTAAGCAGCAGTTTTGCTGTTTAGCGAGTGTAGCAAAAAAAAATAATAAACAGAAAAAAAGTGTATGTGCGTATGTTTATGTGTATGAGTGCGTTTATGTTTCTATCTGAGTGTGTGAGTGAATGCGAGTATGACTGCAGAGGAGACTGTGTGTGTGTGCATGAGAGATCGAAAGAGAGTGGGAGAGCTACCTTGTGTGAGTGAAATGTGTGTATGTCTTTTAAAAAATACATCCTAATACAAGATCTTTTATTCTAGCAACTTTCTAAGTTTATAAGGGAAATATTTAAAATTTAACCCTATTTTTGGGGCTTTGTCCCCCCGTTATTTTTAGCTTTCCTCTATATTTTTTGTGCTAAGAGGTTGAGAGTTATGCTTGTGTGAGTGAATGTGTGTATGAAACCAGAGGATACTGCTTATGTACATGTATGTGTTTGTCAAAGCAGAAGAGACTGTCTATGAGAGAGAGAGAGAGAGACAGTGGGCTCTCTGTAAAATTGTTGTTTTACTTACATATTTATTTTTAAGTACTATTTTTTTTTATATATTTTTGATGTAAAATGCTTCATCCAACATCATTAACATATACTACAGAAAGTTTGAAACATTAGTCACAGGAACAATTTTACATCAAAAATATATAAAAAATAATATAGTACTTAAAAATAAGTAAGGAAAACACAACAATTTTACAGAAAGCCCATTCTCTAAGCAAATGTCTGTCGGGCCTCATAACACCCCTGGGTGGGCATTAATTACACATTAACACACACCCTGTCGGGCATTATTGTTTACCTAAAATGCTAGGCTTGAGTTAGTCACTTTTTCAAACTAAACTGTAGTTCAAAAATCCAGGTGTAAAAAAACTGACACCTGAGATTAAATGGTGTTACTCAGACTGAGGTGACTTATGTTTTGCTTACAGACTTTTTTTTTTTTTTTTTTAAGATTTTTGACACTGTAGTTAGCATTAGTCTGATTAAATCTCTCTCCCACTCATTGACCTGCTGGCTTTGTATTAGAAACGTACCTCGCAGGATGCACAGTAGAAAGTCCCGCCCAGTGGTGGTTCTTCTGTGGACTTGGAAGAGAGAGCCTCTCTAGTAGAATGCTGACATCTCTCACAGTTTATGTTCACTAACACAATTGGTGAAAGTAAAGTAATATTCATAGTTTTCCCTTTTCCTCAAGGAAGTGTAATCTCGGCATTGGTATATTTAATTTGCTGGGAAAAAAATACTTGCACACTGTAATCTGCAGGACAGTCAGTCATGCATCTTTTCCATACCATGACACGCCTGTTTAACCTGTCAGTCACTGAGGTACTTTTCTAATACAATACCGACCTGTCTCAGCCAAAGTGTGTAAAAACAACCAAATCAAAAATTAACAGAAAATCATTTCCTTCTATGTGTCAATCTTAGGGTTTGATTAAAGAGAAGGGCAGCTAATTTGTGCTAAGAAAACTTATGTGTTGTAGAGTTTTCCTATTCCTTTACATTTGAAAGCTGCAACACTTGCTTTTGTTTGGACTCAGAGCTGTATCTCCAGGCTGCACTATTTATCTACGGTGTGATGTAGGTTGGCTGTGACTGATAAGGCACATTTAAATATATGCATTTATGAGTTTACTTTAAACGGATTTATCCAGACCAAATGACCCAACTACTCTATTTCTTGTAGCCTACAAGATAGAACAGATGATAAGAAAAACACAAAATAGAAAATGTGAGGTTTCATTAAAAGGGAGCAGAAACAAGTTTAGACATAGACCAAATAGAATAACTATTAAATCTTTATTTCTATTTTTATTTTAATTTTTCCAAATGTTTTCTGTTTCTAATACTTTAGCAGGAATGGACCCCATTCCTAAGTAAGGGTATGATTAAAGTTCATGAAATTAGTATTGCTTCAGTCTTTGATGTTTACCAAGAGTGCTCTTCTCACTTGCAATGTGCCCAGAAATGCCTTCTGCAGTTCATATGGAGATACATCTATTGGTAACATATTTCAGTACGCTTGATTTTTCTTTCTCAGCCCTGTTGCTCCCATTTCTACCGAATCTGAATGTTTTTATCCCACATCACTCTAGATTCAGCTTGCATTGGTGTTAGATTAAAGGGAAGGAAAAGCAGCTTTTGGAAAGCAAAAATTGCCATATGGATGACATTGTCCTTTCAACTCAGATGACAATATGTTTGCCTTTAATTTAAGAATAAAATAAGTTTTAAATTAACCATCCTTCCTAGACTTCAGGAATGGAAAGTATGATTCAACAAATAGCCAAGAGGTGAAAGTAAATAGGTAAGACATTATTAATTTTTCTTGTAAATGATGTTTAATAACTTAGTGTAACTACTTGGCTATGTTTCGTACATGCAAAACCCTTTATGGCAGTATTTTATCTTCGTATTCCTAAGGTCATTTTTAGCTGTTATCACCTTTGACACCTTGCATGGGACATAGCTGAATAGGGTCCCCTGGACCAGTTCACTTACCCACCTAACATATAGTAAATAACTAAATAAATAAATTATATACTTATGAACAGTAGCGGCCTTAGGTCAACTGGTGCTCTAGGCAAAAGGGCACCACAGCACCCCCCACCACACCACCCAGTGCCCCCATCCTGGTCTACCTACACCAAATAAATACTGGAAAAGTGCCCCTACTAAAGCGGTGCCCTAGGCGGCTGCCTAGTTGGCCTATGCTTAAGGCCGGCTATGCTTATGAAAGCAGACTGGACTGCTCTCCTCAGTGTCCCAAGTGAATTTGCTCAGGCTACCGTCAATGAGCTGTTTTAAATTACTGATTTCTACATACATAAACACATGCTAGTAAGACATAAATATGTAAACAAATAAAAAAAATGATGTTATTGCAAACTGAACAGGGCATGCAACAAAAAAGATATATCACTTAACCTTAAATATTACTACAGTCATACTGGAAATCTAGGTTAAACAAAAGACAAAAGCTACCTACATTCCTTATCAAATCTTCCAGATTTAACTATAAACATATGTTGATCTCAGGAGTTAATGCAATAATAAGGAATCATTTAACTGCAACAGAGAACTGAAAGGGAAACATTGTGCATGCAACAAGTAATCAACAAACAATGAAATGATCAGTCAAGCATATGATGCAGCATATGTACTTGCAGAAATAAATATTCAGACTTTATAATAAAGCAAGCATACATAAGAGTACTACCGAGATAAGGGGAAGTATCTCTTACACAGCTACAAATGTAATAACTACTGCCGCAAAAAAACAAAACAAAAAAACAATGTCACTTGGGAAGTTTCCTATACAGATTTATGTTTATGGAAAACTATATGAAACCCCACTCAATCATACTAAATCATATTAAACAAGACTAGCATGTGGACAGATGCCTGACCTGTGACCAAGCTACAGTGGCACCTGTTTGCAAAGGTGAGGTCGCACCAGCCACAATGTACTGTACATCCATCAGCCTGACCAGTATTCTATGTACAATCCTGTGGAGTGACTGAATTTTGTTCAAAATTACACAGGGGACTTCCTTTTTGATAAATGGCACGGTATAGGTTGGTTCAGTGAATACCTTGCCCTTTCATTCATGTGACAGTATATGAAGAGATAATGGCAAAACTTGCAGAAGGGCTGCCAATGCTTGCTGCTTACCCTGACCTTGCAAAATCATTTGGCAGTATTCCATGTACAAAAAATAATGAAGAATTAAAAGCATTAAATGTCATTCTATAAATAAATTGATGGATAAAATACTGATTAGGCAACAAGAAACTCGAAGGAGTTTGTCTATTCTGACAGGCTTACAGTAGTTTTCCACAGGTTTCTTTAACAAAGGCTTTTCAAATATAAAAGTTGGCAATGTTTTCTGGGAAACTAAATATTCAGTTGACCACAAATTAGGCAACATAATTGCTTGTATTAAAGTTCATCAGTGTCAGTGGTGCAACAGGTAGCACACTCACTGTTGTTACAGAAGGCTGTGGGATGTATTCCCACAGCAGTTAGATGGATTGCTGATATTTTAGTGCAGCATAAGGGGG
This sequence comes from Protopterus annectens, assembly GCF_019279795.1. Lineage (NCBI taxonomy): Eukaryota > Metazoa > Chordata > Ceratodontiformes > Protopteridae > Protopterus > Protopterus annectens. Next base: position 981,146,420 of record NC_056735.1, on the reverse strand, counting down.
GGGGCTGCACTCCTGTGTGTGTTTTCCTTTGGATGAGATGTTAAAGTGAGGCCCCATCTGCTTGAGTTAGTGGCAGCTCAGTAGGATGTAAAAGATCCCACAGCACCTGTCAAAAAGAGTACGAGAAGTTCTCTGATGGCCTGGCCAAACTTCCCCTAGTAGTATAAATATCACCTCAGGTCTCCCCTGAAAAGAAGCTTCTTGCCTAGTTGGACTAACCTAGTCAACAAAAGATAAGTAACTACATGAAATAAAACTGTACTATTTGGAAAGAGTTTAAGAATTGTCATTACAATCTGTTTATTATAGGTTACTCAGCAGTGTCTTTTGTCTGGTCTGTGAGGTAAAGTGCCCTATTACCCAGGTCTCTAGGTACAAGAGAAGAGCATTCCAGGGTTAGGAAAAAGTCCACCAATCCATTTATCCCTACCCAGGAAGCTTTACCAACCCATTCAACCATGCCCAGGAAGCCCTGCAGTACCAACCCATTCGACCCTCTCCAGGAAGACCAAACTGCCTATTCTTTTCCCCAGTGGTCCTGTGAGGCAGCCTACCCTCTCCCTAGCAGAATGCCCCCTCACTCCTCACCTCTCAGATTTGATGCATGCTGTCACCTTGAGAAGTGAGCATTCTCGCACAAATCCTCTAGGATGTACCTTCTGAAAGGGCAGCGAGTGCTCACTAGGTCCATGGTTTACCATCCTGTGCTCCCATTAGATGTCAAACAAATGGTGATCCAGCCCTACTGCCCATCACCTGCTAGGCATGCAGCTGCAGTTGGTGTGCTGTGAACAGGCTGTGATTAGAGTTGTCCCTATTGTAAAATATTGACAATTGGTGAAACACAACCATATGTGCACAGAATCTTTGGCCTCCCTCACTGATGGCTTCCTTCCCTGCAGTTCCACCTCTAAGCATTACTTGGTAATGGTAGTTGGGCTTACCAGTATGCACTGCCAGGACTGCCACATTCCTCTTACAATTTGAGTTGTCCCAATGTAGCCACAGTGCATTGACTTCAGTGGACTACTCAGATGTGTGTTGTACTGCTGTCAGACAGATTTCCAGTTTGGAATCAGACCTCTCAACTGTACAGATTTTCGCAGAATGTCCAGATTTTTGCCTCATATTTTTGGCCTGTTTCTCATATGTTTGTGCTTTTCTGACAAATCACTGGTGAAACATTGAGGGTTGAAGTCAGAAAAATAATGACAGACATTTGAGTTTCACACTTCATACCATTCAGACACTTCATGCTAATGTGAAAACTATTATTCTATCAAATTTTTAAGTTTGTAAGAGCAGTATTTAAAAAGTGCCCCTATTTTTGGGCCTTTGTTCCCCATTATTTATGGCTTTGTCCAAATTTCTTGCTTTAAGAAGCTGAGAGGTATGTTTGGAATCGGGTATCTGACTCTGACAATCTTTATTAACCAATGTGCTGGAGGACTGCCAAAGCCCTACTTTTCAGATTCAGACATTATATATCTGCTTGGGATAGTGTACCTACTAACCCGTCAACAAACATCAAATAAATAAATAAATAGCAGAGTAAGACTAAGTCTGAGAGAATGAGGACAGCTACAGTGCAAGGTTGTGTATTCCTTTTCCCTTCTTGTTTGCAATTATGTTAAAAAATAATAAAAAATAAAAAGGGAAGATATTTTTAACTATCTTTTTGGGATCAGTTATTTTAGCTGTATAGCCCTGTTTGTCTAAATATTTAATATATATATATTATACATTATGTATGACGGCAAAACATCAGCAACACAAACACTGACAAAATACTACACATACACATTGAGAAACAATGTCGGCACATGCATGATCTAAAAACAAACAAACAAAAAAAGCAAAAAAAAAAAAAAAAATTATATATATAATATATATTATATATTATATATATATAATTTTTTGTATTGGGTAAGCCCCCCTGCACCCCACATGAGAGGACCACACCCCTAACTCCCCAGCTAATTATATATTTAAAGTGTGTGATTGCACAAAAACAGGGAAAAGACATATTATCCAACCCAGAGAACTGTACATTCTCATACACTTGTTGACCTTCTGTTTAATCAACCAAATGCGGTTGACTAAACAGATGTCAACCAAAAAGCAATTTAGACAAAAACAGAGCACCCATATATATATGATTATCAGCAATGCATGCTGGGATACTGTGCAACTGTGGAAAAATGAGATTTTTATATATGTTTATTTATTTTATTTTATTTTTGCTGGAGGTAATTTTTGGCTGGTCAGTATGGATTTAACTGAAAAGTTCTAGGAGCTATCACTGTCACAAGACTTCTTGTAATTAAGTATGCAACATTAGGTGTTGCAACATGCTATGCCTATGGGTAAATACCATTCTGAACACTCACTGTACAGCTGGCTTTGATTTATGCAAAAAATTCAACTGCAATTGTTTTGTGTGTGTCTGTGTGTATGTGTGTGTTGGCGATATAATGTTAGCTTTAAATACCTATGGTTCACAATGTTTCAGACTATCCATTAAAATATTGTGCAAGCTACTGTCTTGCCAATGATACATGTATTTTCCTTCTAAATCTCATAAGCCAGGTATATGACAGCATGGTTCTCTCAGTCATAGTGAAAATGCTTCTGACTTTAGTCACCCAAAAACCAATTGACTTTAGTCACCCAAAAACCAATAATGCTAAGAAATGCTACTACCTTCTACTGCATGCTAGCATTACTGTACTTAAATGACATATATGTGCTTTCTCTTTGGTGCTAAAAAATAAGGTTGTTGACACATATAGCCACCATTTGACATGTAACATTTCTTTAGATATCCAAAAGGAGGACAGTCCCTTTGTGGCCTTTCATGTCTCATTTGTGGCAATGCCTGCCATGTGGTTAGTGAAATGTGCTTCTTTTTCCTACTACATTTTCCTGTGTCACCATCCATATTACATGGTTACATTTCAGGATGAAATCAGGTCAACTGAAGAATCCCTTCTTCATACACTCATTTAGTCTTAAACCAAAGGAAAAACTTTTGCAATTGCTTTTTGTTCTTAATCTTTTTCATTTGTCTTGTATTTTTGTTGTGAAAGCTTTACTCCCCATAATAGTTTCATAGGAGGTTACTAGGCTGGTAGCCCTAGATCCTTTACAAGCCTAGCCATGCTAATCCCAAGTATCCCCATGTGTTCTTTTTTGGGTAGTTCACAGAATGAATTTATGAACATAGCTGACCTGTGATCAACATTACTCCTGTCCACGAAGGAAAAGGGTGGCACCCCAGGGATGAATTTGCTGTCTCCCATCCAATTATCTAGGTTACATTTGAATAGGGTCAGTGAGGAGCTTTGTTTTATGTAATAGGTAGTCTATTCCAGAGAAGCGGCAGTCTCTGGGAGAAATATATGTCTCTCCAGCATGCTCTATTAATGTCACAAGCTGGGTTGAAATTTCTAGAGTGAGTGACTCTTGAGCCATTTGACTTGTGGATGAGCAGCATTTGCATTAAGGCAGGGTTCGAGATTGCCCTGTAGGCCATGCACAAGTCACTTCTCAACAGCATATAAGATACAGAGTAAAGTGAAAGGTCTTTCAGCCTGTCCACATATGTCATGGTTTGGAGTCCCTGTACTTTCTTAGTGAAAAACCTCTGAGGTCCCTCCAACTGCTGCAGGTGTCTGGTGAGACATGGAAAAGGGTGCATTATACTCTATTAGTGGCCTGATGAGAGTCAAATACAGTGGAGCTATAACATCCCTTGACCTGAATGCTATGCCCTTGCTTATGAGGTGTACTATGTAGAAGGCTTTCCTTACCACTGTGGAAACTTGGTGGTCAAAATTCAGATTGCTATCAGTCTATGTTCCCAAGTCTTGCACCACTGGGCTGGAACACAGGGGGTGCTGTCAATACTGTAATTTGTAGGGAATTCTGTTTTGCCAAAATAAATAGGTTCATAGGTAAGTACTAGGTTATCTGCCCAAGGGCATTTATAAGCCTAGCCGGAATGTGTTGGCTTTCGCCACCCCCTTAGATTTCTTCCCTGTGCCTCTGTCCAACAGAACCATTAGTTTCCTGTGCTACTGTCCAGCAGAGCCACTGCAGTGATCCCTGGGGTAAATTTTCTGTTTCCCATCCACCCGTCAAGGTTTTTCTTGAAGAGTGTTAGTGAGAGGCTCTGCCTGATGTATATTGGAATCCTGTTCCAAAGCATGGGGAGTCTCTTGGACAGGAATCTATCCCTCCAGCATGTCCTATTTATCATTGTGGTGAGGTTTATATCTCTAGAGCATGTGGCTCTCTGGGATTTGTTTTTTTTTTAGGTGGAGCATGTCCATTAATTCTGGGTTGGACATGGCCTTGTATGTCAGGCAGAGATCACCTCTGAGTAAGCAACAGAGTACAGCTGGAGTTTCTTGAGTCGGGCTGCATAGGGCATCTGTTTGAGGCCAGTAATCCTCTTAGTGAGGTACTTTTGTGGTCTTTCCAGCTGTTGCAGGGGTCTTGTAAGGTACATCCCAAATGGGGAGTTGTATTCTATGATGGGTCTAATCAGTGATGAGTAGAGAGGCACAATAACCTCTTTTGTTCTAGAGGTGAACCCTTTTGTGATTAGGTGGGCCACATAGAAGGATTTTCTAACCACCTTGGCAATATGATTATCAAATAGAGATTACTATCTACTTGGGTCCCCAGATCCCTTATTACATTTTCTGTATTTAGGGGACTACCACCTATGTGGTAGTTTGCGGGTACTTTATTTTTTCCAAAGGGGATGACTATGCACTTTTTTGGCATTTAGCTTGAGGCCATGATTTTGACATCAGGTATCCTTCTCAGTGAGACCCTTATGGAGGGTGTCTGTATCAGCTGGAGAATCAATTATGGCCCCTAGTTTGCAGTCGTCTGTGAACTTGGTCAGCCATAGTCCTCCTATGCTTGCCTGCACCTCTAACAAGTATATACCGAACAGGAGGGGTCCTAGGACTGTGCCCTGGGGAACGCCACTTGTAACCGGTTTAGAGTCGGACATAGAGCCTGCAACTCTCACCCTGTGGGTTCTATCCATGAGCCAGTTGGCAACCCATCTTGTGACGTAGGGGTTTATGTTCAAGGTGGTGAGCTGGTCTATAATACTAGAATGGGGAATGGTGTCAAAAGCCTTTGCAAGGTCTAAGTAGGCTGTGTGGACCTCCTTTCCTTTGACTAATGCCTTGGTAACTGTCTCAAAGAAGTCCACCAGGTTTAGGAGGCATGATCTGCCCTTAACAAAGCCAAACTGGGTAGGGTCCAAGGTTTAGAGGTTCCCAATGTCTCTGTTAATGAGCTCCATGATGATGCGCACCATAGCCTTGCAGACCGGGCTAGTCAGGCTTATAGGGCGCTAGTTCCTGGGGTCCGTTGTGGCTCCACCTTTGTGGAGAGGGATAACTGTTGCTGTGCACCACTCTGTGGGTACATAGCCTGTAGAGAGTCTGAGTTTGAACAGTGTATTTAAGTGAGGGGTTAGTTCATTTTGGAGCTCTTGTAAGACACAGCCTGGGACACAGTTTGGTCCCATTGAAGCTGTGTTTTTGGCTTTGGATAGGGCTGTTTTAACCTGTGTGTTGGTGATTGACGGGGCCCTACATTCTTCTGGTATGGTTATGGGCTCTTTAGGGGGGTGAGAGGGGGGTGAAGTTTGCACTAAACCTGTCTGCCAGAATGTTGTCAATATCAGTTGGTTCAGTGTATTTTGTGCCATTCTGCACTAACTCAGAGCAGATCTGATAGTTTCCACTTAGGTTCTTGACATAGCTAAAGAACGCTTTGTGGTTATCTTTGGAGTCATTGGCAATTTTTCTTTCAAAACTAGGCTTGGATGATTTAATGAGGGATCGTAGTTTCTTGCTGATACTGATCAAGGATGTCTTTCTTTCTTGGGATTTTACTCTTTTCTGTACTAGTTTCCTCCTTCTGTTGTATAGCTTGTTTATGGCAGGGGTCCACCAGACTGGTTTCCTTTTCTTGGAGGAATGAGTCTTGGTTTTACTTGGGATAGCATGATCCATGCATTCCTGCAGATGCTCATAGAGTGCCTTTGTAAAGGTTTCAGCAGCTTGAACAGCATTGTCCTTTAGCATGGGGGCTGTGAACCTTTCCACCTTGGTCTTAAGTAACGTGAAGTTTGCTTTTGAAAAGTTTTTCACTGTGGTTTCCTTGATTGGGGGTGGGGATGGAATGTGGACATCCAGAGTGATTAGTCTATGGTCTGATCTAACCAGCAAGGGGTTGACCTCCGATGTGGAACACCGGTCGCCGATGTTGGTGATGACCAGGTCTAATATGTTGTTCCCTCTGGTGGGGGTGTTGACCAGTTGATCCAGGGCATTTGAGTTTATAAATTCTAGGAAGTGTTGGGCAAGGGAGTTAGTACTTGAGTAGTTCTCCCAGTTTATGTTTGGGTAATTGAAATCACCCAGTATTAGGGTGTTTGGTAGGGCCTTCATATTTCCCAGTGTCTCCAGAAATGCGGAATGGGGGTCCTGGGTCATGGTGGGTGATGTGTAGCAAGCTACAATTTGGATTGCAGTTTTGCCCATTGTTATTTGCACATGGATGATCTCTGATGCATTGTGCTGCACCACTAACCTGGAAGTGTGGGTATCCTTGATGAATATGGATACACCCCCGCCTTTTGTGTTTTGGTCCTGGTTCTGTGGCCGAAAGGTATGGTATGACTTATAGCCTAGTAGTGCTGGGGTGCACTCAGGAGCCTTAAACCAGGTTTTTGTTACTGCATAGTTGTCGATGCTCTCCATACTGAGGAGTGCCTCGAGTGCGTGCATTTTGAGGTTTAGACTTCTGGTGTTGAGTAGCATTACCCTCAGTTTTTGGTTACTTGTGCTATTTATGGTGGTGGGTTTGTCTTTTGAGCCTTGCCTAAAAAAGGCACTATGGGGTGGCAAGAGCCTTGGCCAGTATTCGAAAGCCTAAGGGTGAAAGGTGCAAGCCATCTCTTGTGAAGCAACGTGACTTGTCGAGCATGTCATCCCAGGCGGACAGATACTGGATCCCCTTTGAATGACACCAGAAACTTAGCCAATTGTTGAAACTGATAATTTTTTCTTTATACTGTGGCATCATTCTTGGTGAGGGCAGGATGCTACTCAGGGTCAGGGTCATACCAGCCTAGGCTACATGATCACAGAGCTCTTCCATGACTCTTTTCATGTAGTCCAGGGAGGTACATCTGAGGTCATTCACACCAACATGGACAATGACAGAGTCATATTTGTACTTGTTCTGGAGTGACCTGAGTGCTTGTGTTATGTTGCAGATCCTGGCACCTGACAGGCTGCTAACTGTAACCTTCTCCTTGTCCAGCCTAGTTAGTGGGACATCAATGTGCCTGACTATAGAGTCGCCTATTACTAGTGTATAAAATAATAATGCATTTTTTTGCATTTAGGTTTAGATCATGGCTTTGGCACCAATCATTTGTTTGTGTTAGCCCTTCTTGCCATATGTTGACATCATTGCGGGATTCAGTGATTGCTCCCAGTTTGCAATCATCAGCACACTTGGTGAGTCCAAGGCAGTCTGCTTTGGCCTGGACTTCTGAGAAATAGATGCCAAACAGTAAGGGGCCCAGCATAGAACCCTGTGGTACTCAACTGGTGACGGTTCTAATGGAGGTGGAGTCACCAATTTTGACAGAGTGTGTCAAATGTCTGTGAATTAAACACTGCCATCATGTTCATACATTTTATATTTAATCTTGTAGCCCTGTGCTGCAATAACAAATGGTTACTTGATCTAGTACTTTCTGTGGAGGTTGGATGCTGCTTCATCTACTGCTTTATTCATCTGGACTCCTTAATTTTTGATCTTTTGACACACAGATGCAAGGCTCTCACAATTTTTAAGGAAAATTAAAATAACTGCAAACATCTTTTTTGTCTATCATTTTTTTCCATTCCTTATTTAATAGAGAGTTTGCTTATCGCATTCATGCTTTTTGATATGACACTTGTGAGCTGATAACAGAGGATTATGACTTGATCAGTGATCATAGCTATTTTTTATGTGTTCACAAAAATGGAGTGCATGAAATTCCAAGAAATTCACTTATTGTACATAGCAGAATAATTTATGATGTCACCTGATCTTATTTGTTTACAATATATGGGTCTTTAAGCTTCATTGGTGTATCATAAGTTGAAAAATATGGCAGTATGAGGCATCTAACAGCTTTAAAAGTTGTAACACATGTTGTGATGTTACACAAATAGTGTCCAGAAGCTAAAAGCACTTGTAACTAATGAATACCTCTGAAAGCCATTAGCCACTTTGCTCTGTCATGTTTTTTGTTTATAGTTTTTGCTGTTTTGTGTTTCAGCTTTAAAAGTTGTCAGTAGTTTCTGATGTAGTTCTGGGGTGGGTTTTGCATGTTGGTCACTGTGTGTTTCACTAATAATATAGGTTCATATTTAAGCACATTCCTAAAACAAGCAAGAGGTTTCTGGATAAACCTTCTTACATAAATGGTATTTTTCTTAGTTTCAGAGCATAATCAGTATACTATGTGTATTACAATGTGTTTCAGAATGCTTATAAGCTATGTCACTGTAATACCTGTCTTTATAACTTAAGTGCATTATTAATTGCAACTTGCTGTGTTAGTTATATGACGGTTTTAATTATTTCATTCATTACAATATAAAAAGGCATAAGCAAAAAGGAAAATATTAAGTTATAATCTTGTCAGATCAGACAGGCAATTCTTTTAAATCTTGTTCTTGCATACAATGATTCTACCATTTCTGCTTATGAAAATTTGGCAATAGGCATGACTTCTAGTGCTATAATAGAAGTTTATATGAAACCATTGTTACTGATAACAACACCGAGCTTTCCTCTATGGAAAGACAGTTAGCAAAATCATAAAATTCCCTTCCCCCCAAAAAATTGGGGCAGCAATATAATGTGCTCTCTAATACTATTTCAATGAGCTACATAGCTCTAACCTACCAGTCTTCAGTCTGTGGACAGGATTACCATCAATTATACAACGACCCCCCCTATTAATATTCAAAAACGTGCACGCTGATTGGTCACCGTGCACATTGTAAATCAGAGTTATAGTAATGGAAAAAGGTCCGGTCACCCGGACTTTTTCCATTACTATAACTCTGTTTTTACAGCAATGGAGAACGCAAGATCTCCGTTGCTTCACACTGTCTCGCTATGTTAAACGAGTTTAACATAGCAAGCAACAGAGATCTTGCTTTCTCCGTTGCTTTTTTCAAAACTGTCTCGCTATGTTAAATGGGTTTAACATAGCGAGACAGCTTTTAAAAAAAGCAACGGGTCTCCGTTGATTTTTTTAAAGCTGTCTCGCTATGTTAAATCCATTTAACATAGAGAAACAGTTCTTAAAAAGCAACGGAGATCTTGCTTTTTCCTTTGCTTTTGTCCACAGCTCTGATGTACTGCATAGGCATATGCATGCGCAGTACATCAGAACTGCCGCAGAATACCAGACAGCTGCGGAAGGGCAGCAAGGAGGCATTATACAATGACATTATTTAAGAAAAGTAATTATTTATTTTCTTAAATAATGTCATTGTATAATAGCAATAACCCACTTCTGGGTGTGGGTAATGCTGGATTTACCCATGGTTGTCTTTGTTTGGCCACTCGAGCTTCGCCCTCATGACCAAACCACACCAACCATGGGTAAATCCAGCATTACCCACACCCAGGCGTGGGTTATTGCTATAATGTATAATGTAGATATCCTGTCCCCTACAACACCAAGACTTATTTGAGACCAGCTACCCTATTACATATAGCCATTTTAGCAGTATAAGGTATGCCTGCTATTATTTGCACTGATAAATATACCAATGAAATATACTTTACAGGAAAATAATTAAACAGTTCCATCCAGTAAGATCAGATGCCTTCCAAAACAAAGCCTCCTGTTTTTTAAGCCTAAAATCATGTTTCCTTTTTACTGATAGTAACATCAAATTTCCTTTAGTTTCATTATTTTAATATCTGTATATGAAAAACATCCTCTGTTTCTTTTAGATTTAAAGAGTGGTTATATTTTAGGGCATATTACCACCTATGAGAAAAACAGGAAATGGCTTTTGGTGCTCGTGTTATAAAATTCTATGTCTCTTAATAACACATATACTTGTGTCCTTAGTTTTTGTGAAAATATATCCATCCACAAACCTTTTTCCCTGTTTTTGCACATGGGGTCAGGGTATCACTTCAAAAGTGACAATCATCTGAAGCCAAAGTTTACACAGCAGGGTGACTAATCCTGCAGTGGTTGTTCTGCCACACCACGTACTCACACCCACGGCCAATTTAAAATGTCCAATCCACCTACTGCATGTCTTTGGAATGCGGGAAGAAGTTGTAGTATTCAGACACAATGAGGACATGCAGACTCCACTCAAGAGTGCCCTTTAGCCAAGAACTGAACTGGGGAACTTCTTGCTGTGAGGCAACAACACTATCAGTTGCACCACTGTGCTGTCACTGTGAAAATATGCATATATACATATGAAATATTCCGTAAGCTTAAGTTAGACCATGGTGCTAAAATATTAGAATAAAACTGATTGATTCCCAAAAATAGAGATTTTACAGATTATTAAACAGAATTTTGAGGTATAAAAAATAGAACCATTTCTTTCATTATTTAGTATCTATCTTATTTTTAAAAAGCACTGTTTATCTGTATAATAAATCTCTATTAAATATTTAAACAATACTAACTTATCTTACAAAAAGATGTTTAAAAGACTTGGGCCTTGTTCTTTGATGAGTCAGACAGCAAATTTTTAAGGAATACAGGGGATATTTCCCTGCCACAAAAATTTCTGCAGAATCTTTCTTAAACTTTGAAGCCAAGCGTTTCATACTGCTGTTACCAAATGTTACATCAGGAACAGTATCTGGAGAAACAGATATGTTTTAGTAATGCAACTGTCTCCGTTTTAACTTATCATAATACTGAATGTTTCCCAATAATTTCTTTATTGTCACTTCTTGATTTAAATTTAATGTTTTCTTATTATGTCTGTAAGAATTATGCAGAAAAAATTTAGTTCTTGAACCACTGGCATACTGCTATAATATTTTGCTTATTCTTAGGAGAAATTATCATTCTTTTTGATTTTTCTAAACAGATTTTATACCTAGTCATTTATTTTGCCCTTTCTCAAATCTCCTTCAAATTTCTTTTATTTCTATGCAAGTTTCTAACCAAGATTTAGCTATCATTTGTGTATGCCATAACAGAAAAAAATGTGATCTTTATGCCTGTAATCTGGCTAGGTATATTATACAGCAAGAGAGATTAACTGAGATCATAAAAAGGTTATAGAAAGTGCTGGAAATAACAATCATCCTTGTTTTATCCCTAATATAGTCAAGAAATATGGACAGTTCTGTTAATTTAAATAGATTGCTGACATAGTTTCCTATATAATTTGTCTATAATATACTGTTCATAGATTCATACATGCACAGTCTTTGACTAAGCAATGAACCAGTTAAACCCAGCCACTGCAATCACAGTGGTACACTGCATAATTCTTACAGATATAATAAGAAAACTAGTTACCCCTGTTTACAGCATAGTGGAGGTCTACACTTGCAATAAACTTATGATTTGCCATCCATTCATCTAAGTTAGGTTTGAAGGTAATTATGGACATACTTTGCTTTAAAGAATGTGGGGGTTTGTTCTAGAGATGGGCAATTCTTTGGAAGTGATTTCTGTTTGTCAAGTTCTATTTATGTTGCAACACAGACTTAGGTTCTTGAACTTGTATTTGTGAGATTACTAGTTTTGTAGCTATGTAGTAGATCAGGCAGGATTGGGCCATGCAGAGATCATCCTGGAAAAGCTTGTAAAACACAGAAGGGAGAAAGGGCTTTTAGAAACTCTAAGTAACATATGCACTCATACCTGAGATATTTTAGTGACAAACTGCTCAGGTTTTTCAAGCTGGGTTAGGTGTTTAGACAGATAGACACCAGAGGGTACACTGTATTCTAATAAGGCCCAATGAAGGATGAGAGGAGATGCCCTTAATCAGTTGGGTAAGGTAGAAGGCTTTTCTAACAGAGTGGATGCATGGTGAGGAGAGTTTGTTATCCAAGAATGTGACAACATCTGTAAAGACAGTGTCTGTTTTTAAGTGGAGAGGTGTTTCGTATGTGGTAGATGTATGAGAGTTCCTGTTTCCTGAACTTTAAAAACAATTATTGACATTCATCACTCCTGACATCATGCATTTTTCCAACTTATACCCTTTTGGAGGATCCAAGTATCTTCAGGGAAGTTGCTGACAACTCAAAACTTGGAATCATCTGTGAACTTGGTCAGCCAGCCTTTAATATTATAGTTGATGTTGGTGAACTAAACAACATGTAGAAGTGGTCCTAAACAGAACTGTGGAGTGCACCTGTGATGATAGATCTAATGGAGGATAATGTGCCATTCACTCCAGTAGAGTGTCTTTCTGTGAGCTATTTGGCAATCCTAGGGACCACATTGGGATTTGTACTGAGTTTGACCAGTTTGTGGGTGACATCAAAGTAAGGAATAGTGTCAAAAGCATTAGTTAAATTGAAGTAACCTATGTGGATGGAGTTAGTTGCATCTAATGTCTCTGTGACTTTCAAACACATCAGGTTAAAGAGGCACAATCTACACATTACAAAGCCAAACTGGATTAGGAATTGGGATTGTACATTCTCTATCTTCCTGTTTATGAGGTTCAGCATGATGACTTCTATCACCTTGCAAATTATGCCGGTGATGCATATAGGTCTATAGTTACCAGGGTCTGTAATGTAAGCTTCTGGTACATAATCAGTAGACAGGCTATGGCTGAAGAGTAAAGACTGTGAGTCCCAGAAGCAAACACAGCCAGCAAAACACAACTTTGGATTACCAACCAGTAAGGTAACATTAAGCTGCATCTTACAGAAAAGTCTAACAGATGTAAAATGGAGACTACCTCATTTTCTCTGGTACTTCAATATTTTAGTATTGCTCAAGCCCCAAAAGCTAAACAATATCATTAGTGTTTTCCATGTTTCTTAAAAACTTCCAATTTCTTAATTTCCCTATGACTTTAGTTGGATTCTTGCTGTCTCATATGTAATTCACAAGTAGGTATAACCAGTCATCTGCAGTGCTATGCATGCTATAAACCCGCCAACCACTGCATTTTTGAGGTACTTGTCTTCATAAAGAAATCCATATCCATTGTGGTATGAAAATGCATCATTCAGCTAAGTGTCTACTGTAAGAAAAATGTACTCCTGTAACATTCCACTACCTTTCAAGATTAAAGTTATTAGTGAATATGCCTTTCTATTCTTATTATAAATTTAAATCGAAAGTTAGTAGCAAACACATTTTTTCATTTTTTATTATAAATTTAAATAAATTTAAAAAGATTTCATATGTTACTCCATTTGAAATGTCAACTTGCAGCTCAAACGTTTTACTAATAGGGTGAAGCTATGCTCCTGTATCACTCAGCACTAATACGGCCTCCTATTTTGGGCACTAAGGCATGTACAAATGATCTCATTCCTATAGTGTTGCAATAGCTGGTTAAGTTTGCCTAGTGTTATAATTATCTGGCCTGTCTTCAGTCATTCATTTCCAGTCTGGTTGCCACTGCGACAAGTATATCTGCTTCTGTACGCTCTTTAGCACCTCTTTGGAAGTACTGAATTCTACAGTACATTTAAACTGTTCTGTTCTTAAAAATAATGAAAGCAATGTTTTCATTATTTACTGCCCTCTACATTCTCTGCCTCAAGCATTCCTTAATCTGATTTATGCTGATTCTGTTTTTCCCATCAAATGTTTACAGACTAAGGGTGCTAGAAGATAAAAATCTCTGCTAGCAGGTAAACACCTCACGGGTTCATCTTCTTGAGTGCAATATCACACTGAGTTCCTACCATCACAGTAAGAAAAGAAATACATCTTCTCTGGTCAACAAGTTCTACAAATAAGAATCTTCTCTTTCTTTTTCTCTCTCTCTTTCGAGCTCGCCACCTTCCAGAAACATAAATGCTCAGCAGTAGTTAGAGCTTTCCAGAATCTTTTCTAATTTTCTCCATTCCAGATTCTCACGGTAGCTCACTTATAGTGCACTGACTTTGGCCAGGTCTGTAGACACCAGGGATGGACTGTTGAACTTGTAGCTAGATTTGCCAGCATGCTTGGACAGGTCATCCACTGTGTCTCACACATAAAAGTATACCTTTTTCTATTTCCATCTTTTTTCCTTGAATTCTCTTACTCCATCCCATACCATTAAACTGCTAATCATTCTAAATATCAAGCGATTATTATAATGTTGCTCTCACTACAGTCTATTTTCCCTTTAATTATTCTTTATTATCCTCATTTAATTATTCTTTATTACCCTTATTTCACTTTTCATATTACCCTCATTTCAGAAGGTGCAGGATTTGAGGACATATGCTCTCATTCCTACTCCAAAAAAACACAATACTTTCTCACACTCCTCACCAAACTCCAACATCTGTATAACCATTTTAACTCCAGGCTCACCATAAGTGGGGATATCCTCCCTAACCCAGGCCCAAATCCATCCTGTCCAACACAAACTGCTCCAACACAAATGTCAGAACATAACACCCCCACTTTCTTCATCCCTGGGCAAATCAACAACAGCAGCAAAACCAACCATCTTTTAATGCTAAATATTAATATTAATATTAGAAGTATCAAAAATAAAATACCTGGACTCCAGGCCACAATAGCACACTACTCCCCAGACATAGTTGCTTTAACAGAAACCTGGCTAAATAAAAACATAGCTAACTCAGAAGTTCTCCCTACCGGCTAAAATATCATTAGACAAGACAGACCACTTCGTAAAGGGGGTAGAACTGCCTTACTGTACAAGTCCAACTTAACTGTTCGTCAATTACCAAACTCCTACCCCTCCCCCAATAATTGGGACATACTTATCTCACAACTTCAACTTCACCCTAAAAAGGTCATCACCACAATTGTGATCTATATTCCACCTGGTAATACACCTGCTAGCCTTGAAGACTTCGTATTCTGGTGTTCTCCAACATACTCACAAGAAACCCTTATTCTGGGGGACTTCAACCTAGATTGGTTCACCTGTATATCAGAACCACCAAGTAATCTAATAAATCTCCATGGCTACCAGCATCTAGTCCAAATTCCAACTAGATGTGATAAAAAATCTAAAAGGGAATCCATCCTTGACTGGGTCCTAACTAACAACCCCACATTGTACCCTCACACAGGCAGTCTCCCAGACACCTTAAGTGACCACAACATAACATACTTTATACGTAGTAGAACAAGCATATATGCACTAACTACATCCACTAGAAACACAAAAAAAAATCTCTCCTGAGGTTCTCAACACTTTACTCTGTAACTGTGACTGGACCCCCCTAAAAACCTTCCAACTTGACCAGGCTGTAGCATATTTCAACAAAACATTTCTACAACACCTAGACACTGTCGATCCATTGCCCAAAATCAAGGTTCGAACCTCTACAAACCCTTGGCTCAGTAAAGAAACCAAACAAATCCTCAAGTCCAGAGACACTGCCTGGCTTTACTATAAAAAAAACAAAGAAACACAAAGCGTAACTAAGTACCAAGAACTGCGCAACCGTGCAAAAAAAATGCATTAGGCTGGACAGAAAATCCTACTACACAACATTACAAACTAAATACCAACACAACCCGCAAAAATTTTGGAAAAATGTAAACCAGCTACTAAAATCCTCCCAAAAGGCTATCCCCAAACCAACCACCCCTGACACTAAAGTTCCTATCGAAACACAATTCAACTCCCACTTTGTGAACTCAATTCTATCCTTAGTATCACAGGACAGTTCCTTCCTCACTATCCCCCCAACACAAATAACACTAATACAAGCTTTACCCTCAAAACAGTTTCCAGCACTTCAATCAAAGGCATGCTCTCCAAACTAAAAACCTCATCAACAGCAGCTGACCCAAAGCATGCTGTCCAAACTAAAAACCTCATCAACAGCAGCTGACCTGCTCCCCAGCTATTTCTTGAAACTCACAGCAGATGCTATTGCTATCCCAGTCTTCACTCTCATAAACAGATCAGTTGTTGAAAACTATGTGCCCAAACACTGGAAAATATCCTATGTTACACCCATACATAAAGGCATGACCTCCACTGAACTTAATAACTACCAACCCATTGCTTTACTCTCCCCCCGGCCAGAATCCTAGAAAAATGCATCCATACCCAGATGCTAAACTATCTCCTAGACAGCAACATCCTGTCACCTACTCAGCATGGTTTCAGACCTGCCCATAGTGCCACTACAGCCCTCCTCTGCTTCACAGACACAGTAAACCATCTCAAAAATGAAGGCCTACAAGTGTCAAATCTTTTTTTGGATATGTCCAAAGCATTTGACACAGTCTCACACCAAATCCTGCTAAACAAAATAAACCAATATAATCTATCAAATTCCACTCTTACCTGGTTCCAAAGCTACTTAACTGACAGGTACCAAGCTGTGAAATGGGAAAATTCTCTCTCTCTCTCCTCAGCTGCCCATAACTATAGGGGTCCCACAGGGTTCTATCCTAGGACCACTACTATTCACAGTCTTCACAAATGACATCCATACCTCCACACAGCATGCATCTATAATTCAGTATGCAGATGACACTACCTTAATCTGTGCTGCACAAAACATTCCCACCCTCCTGCAAACAACTCAACTAGCATTCTCTGACGGTGAAAACTACCTTACCAAAGCCCAACTTATCCTCAGTCCAAAGAAAACTCAGCTTATGATTACAACCAGTTCTAACAAAAACACTAACAGTCAATTCACTATCTACTCCACAAATGCTACTCCAATTGCTCCAGTGGCACAGGCTAAGCTATTGGGAATAACCATAGACTCCCACCTAAGATTTGATAGTCATCTCAACTTAACTATTAAAAAAGTACATGCCAAACTGGGGTCACTCTACCGTATCAAACCATTTCTTACCAACAACACAAGATTAGCCAACTTCTATCCACCCTACTCTATGCATCTCCCATTCTGACTAATCTCAACAAAACTGAACTAAGCAAAATGGAAGCCTGCTATAACAGAATTGCCCGCTTTGCTGCAAATTGCTCATATAGAACTCATCACTGTACTGCTTTGAGACAGCTCCACTGGCTTGAACTGCCCAACCTCCTAACCTACAATCAGCTCTGCCTCTGTCATTCTATCTATTACCTCCCCAGTAAGTGTTCTGCCCTCAAAAACCTAGTACAACATCACTCAGCCAAAAGGCCTCTTAGATCATCAAGCAAACTACTACTAGAAGTCACCAACAGCTACAAAAGCTTTGGAGATGCACTATATAGTAGTTCAGTGGCTAAAAATGAAACTCTGTCCCTACTAGCATTCAAAACACATCATCCAAAGCTACCTTTAAAGATCTCATCAGGCAACATCTCACGCAAAGTTGGCAGTGCCATGATTGCTCTCCAGGCTAGTGAAAGCAGATAACATATACATACTAAATCTAGAGCACTTGATAATAGTTTTCAGTCTTACTCACAAACACTGGCTAATCTACAATGTATGCACTGTTCCTGTGTACTATGTATGTATTCTACCTATGTTCCAAATTTCAGCTGTACACCGCAAATCTATTAATTACCTTTATTTTTAAAATTAATATTTTTTTGTTTGTTCTCTCCACTGTAACTGTTTATGCGCTGCATACCACTGCAAAAACACATCTCTTGTAATTTGTGTGTATACTGATCATGTCTAAATAACTAAATGTGCCTGTAATTTTTCTTTGTGGAGCTTTTCTCCCCGGGCATCTGCTGAAAAAGGGCCTTTTCAGCTCAGTCAGACACCCCCGGTTAACAAATGTAAAATAAAATAAATAAATAAATACATTTCATATATATGTTCTACAATCTAAAGGTAATACACCCTATTAGTTGCTCATAATATTACTTCCATAACTTTTTTATACAGATAAACAATGCAGCCCACATTTTGTATTTAGGTATTCCATTCAGACCACGTATTCTAGTTGTAATGTGGTTAGAAGTAAGAAGTCTTCAAAGACTCTTAATTAGGTCATGCGCTCATGATAATGTACCCATACCTGGTTTACTGCTTACTAAGCCAAGCACAATCAAAATCTCAATTGGGAGTCTTTCTATTAGTATCTTTTGATCAAATGTGAACTGCTGAATCAACACCTTTTAAGTGTGGGAGGTTGGCATAACGGTTAAAGTGTTTAACTTATAGACACAAGGTGCAGGATTTGATTCTCATACAGGGTAACTGGCTAGGCTTAAAATGACCCACAAAGGCAGTTAGCCTAGTACACCTCTATGAAGCTATGTGTGGTGAGTGACTAACTATAAAATCATTCAAAAACACACATGCTGATTAGCCAATGCAATCATCATGCCCATTGTAAACCTAGCTTTACCAATAATACAATGCCCTGGTGTCTCTAGGTACTAAAATAGTTAAAACTGCTATAGTTTCCATGCCACAAAGCAGAAAACATCAGTTAATAGAATGGTGGAAGAGAAACTTCTACCCTCCCCAAAGCTAGCAATGCAAAAATAAAAAATAAATAAGTAAGGAAGTTAGTAAAATATTTACAAGGAACGCTTATCAAACTCACTGATGGGAAATCAGTGAATCTGCAAGTCATCTCACAAAAACAGTAGGATACATGCGCTTTCCTGACTATAAGCAAAACAAACAAGTGACAAAAACTACATTTCCCAATCTACACTGCAAGCATTGGCATGTAGTCATTCAATACATGCTCAGTAGGGCCCTTAAACCCACCCTACCTACAAGAAGTTGCCCAGGACTAAAATGCTTCTGTTCAATGACATTATTTAGAAAAGTTCAACTTTTTTTCTTATAAGAGTGACATTTTATAATATCACTAGTCCACTCCTGTGTCTCAGGAGGTATATGGAATGAAAATGGACTTGTTCACATTTAGGGGTAGAGTTTACCCTGGTTTTGAACAAGAACAGAGCCAGATTTTCGCTGGGAAGTCTTTCAGAGTAGGTTTGAAAGAAGGGAGGGTGGGTATAGACTTGATGGAAACAGGTAAGGATTTCCAGACCTTAGCAACCTTGTACGAGTATAGACAATGGCCAGCAGATTTGACTGGTTTGTAGACAGACAGGAGTTTTTGATCACTAGACTGCAATGCCCGACTGGGAGCATAGTTGTGTATAATGTTCTTTAGTGCTGCTCAGGCAGATGCACGCTGGATAATTTTATAGGTGGGAATTTTATAATTATAAAAATTATATAAATAATTTTATACGTCCTTTCTAATTCAGCAACCGGCGCTTTTTAGTCAGCAAAATCAACACAATGCTCCAAAGAATTGAAACTAACATCTCAGCTTACAGGAAGTAAGTAATATATTTATTATATGCCAGACATAGACCTTTGAAGTTCAGTCTTCCATGACAACTACTCCTATGCAGACATAGTGCTGAGGATCCAGGAATAATGTATATGACTTATATGTAACACAGAAATGACTGTTGTTTCCAAACCAGAGCAATCATGTTGCTGTTTTAAACAATGCTTATGTCTTTATTACATTCAAAATGGCCACCAGCATTCTCACAAATGTAGTCTGCTTTTGTTATTGTCATTGTATGCTCGTATGCCAATCTTACTCACATCTAATGCCTAACTTCAACCCGTGTACCTTCACCAGCTTCATTCTGATAACCTTATTTTTATGTTGTCGCCTATTCACCTTAAAAAAATACATTTCCTGGCTTCCTGTTAAGTCCCAACCCCCACACTAATTTCATTTAGTTACTTATTTGCCTGGAGGGTTCTTGTTTCCCTTAGTAAACTAATTGCCTGCGGAGTTTCAGCAGTCTGTCGGGTGGAGTCTCTTATGCTTATACAGTAAATACTGCAAGCCTCCCAAGCCTCATGTAAATTTATGGTTTCTAGAATACAGCACACTATCATAAAACACATAGTTTCACAATTAGGGTTAAACTTTTTTTTAACAGCTAGTGTGAGAAAACTGTGCCTTGATAATCGTACACTATTTGAATGACATAGGTACTAAATAACTTTAGTAACCATTGTGCAATGTTTTAATGATTTAAAAGTCACAGTGCAGACTGCTTGGAAGCTTGGTCACATCTGAAAAAATAAGGATGCTGTATTATCACAGTAAATGACTAGTGGGTCCATTGCAGTCAATTTTTACTTTAGAGAATGCAAATTACATAAAAATGGCATACAGAGGTATGAAAATTACTTTGTATTATGTCAGTAACAAGTGGATACCACCCTTTTCAATCTTCTGTACCTTTTTAATGGGAGTATCTCCATCTCTTCACCCTAGGGTTATATCTTTTAAAACTGAAAAGGTTACTTAGTGATACTCAAGACTCATGGCAGCCCCCCAATGATGTACATTAAGAGAAATGTATACATATTCTGTGTTGTATGGGACAGGTCATTGACTGACTGATCCATTTACTGGGTAAGTGAACTGGCCTACATACCATTTACATCTACGACTTGTGACTAAAGACATACAGTACATAAAACAGATTATAACTTTACACTAAGTACATACAATATAGGTCTAGAATACATGCTATAAACAAAAATAGGGAATTGTTTTAAAACCTAGAAAAAACTAGTAAATGATTTTAGAATTAATTCAAAATACACGATACATAAAAAATAATATTCAAGTATAGAATAATAGTTTTCGTGTCAGATAATACTATGAGTATAACATTTTGATCTATCTCACCTTGAAAAAAAACAGTTTATCATTTCCACATCCCAATGAGATTAAATGGACCAGCACAAAGAATAGTAGCAAAGTAGCATTAGTGAGTAGGATACAGCCACATAACTACAGAATATTAAAAAGTTAGCAGAAAAAATAACTTAATAGTGAAAAGTAAATGGGTGTGGAGCACTTCTATGTATTACTGAAAAATAATATCTGTACTTTAAAAATAAAACAGAACAAATGAAGAGATATTTGTATAGTAAGTCTTTAACTTACATGGTAAATTTCCCAGTGGTAAGTTTTGTCTGCTAAAATGATCGCTGGGTTTCCAAAAGTAAAAAAAAAAAAAAAAAAAAACAGAAAAGGATGCATTCTGAAAAAAGGCACGATCACAGGTAGTTATCCTGTCTCTTTGAAGCTTGCTGTCTGCAACCACAGCATATGCAAGCATAAATAAAAGGTAAAAAAGAACTGTCACAAACCAGTCAGCAGTGCTTAACTTTTAGATCACTACATGTGAAGCTGAATAAACACACTACTAATAGACAAACAGAAGAAAAGATGCCAAAAAAGAAGCTAGGGTGGGGAAACTAAGTGACTGGGAAATCATTTCACATGAACCATAAGGGGTTACAAAAAACGCTGCTGAAATTGCAAAGCTCACCATCCACTAAATTTAATAGAACTATACGAAATGCATACTCTAGGTATTACAAGAGAAATCTTAGAGCCTGCAGAAAGTCACGGTGTTCCTGACTGAAACTATATTAGTTGACAGCATGTTCCAGTATTAGACAGTAGTGAGACAGATTGTTAATTCAAGAGCAGAACGTGGTTCTAGCTTGATGGAATTCTGGAGAAAAAGAAAAAAAAACGAGAGAGAGAGAAGAGAGGTAACCATTTTGCTAACTGATACCATCATGGCACTTCCAGCTGTGGTTTGGACTTCCCCATCTCTATGAATCACATAGATCACATGCTAGCCTTCTCACAGTACTAAAACTTGCACTGGTCCTAAGTATAAGGGGGTCCTGAGGATGCCTATCCTGCAAGAACTCTCTTGAAATAGAGTGAATCACAGTAGGAAGGAAAATCTACTTGCCACTAGATCTCTGCATACTTCTGTCTTCCTGTAAATGGCACATCATCACTTTCTATATACTATTTTTTTATAACACTGCAATTGCACACTGTGCCTGAAATGTAAAACTGGGCCATTTACATTCCACATGTACGAGTGAAATGATTGCATAGAATGTATGGTATTCTGGTTTGGGTATAACATTTCACCAGTGGTTTACTATCTGCCTCCACTTTAGTTGACAGTTTATTTTATTTCATAAACCTTCTTTTTTTCTGGCCTTTGTACAGGTGTTACACCTCTCTGCCTTGTTTTTATTTAGTAGTGAATTAATAAAAATTAAATAAAATATGGACTGGTGTCATTATGCAGTCCATACCAACTTCCCTGCAAAGTGCTGCAAGCCACATCAGATGCATTAAAGGACTTTTTCCAGCAGGAATTTAATATATATTTTTTCACATACCTTATTGGGCAAGGCCTCCATGGACTGCATCAAACATGAATGTGTAGATTTTCTAGGGTCTACTATGAAATATTGACTTTCTGAAAGTCGACATTCCAAAAGAACAAAAAAAAAAAAGCCCCAAATTCAAAAGGGTGAAAATCTCCTTTTTTGATTGTTTTTTACACTCCAAGGCCCCTACACCTCCAAAACTTGTATATACCAACCCACAGGCACAACAACTTGAAGAAGGGAGAAATCTCCTTAAAGATCTGAATCACTGCCAGCATACAATTAAATCAGAAACCATACCAGCAATGACTTCCTATGCAAGTTACTGATGATCGGGCAGTTTCACCTTCAGCATGTATAGGGAAGCCAGTTTTCAAAGTGTTGTTACGTTGTTCATTATGCTACAATAGTTTCTCTTTTAGCAAAAGCAGCAGAAAATATGCATATTTTATATTAGGCACTGTCATTTTAGACTGTTATGTGAAAAGGTGTCTGACAGAGTAACACATATTAGAGATAACTCACTAGACTACTAGTGTACCTAAACCCATGTCCTATTATCTCTTTTGGTTTCAACTCAGGGTGATGGAGTAGTCTCTTTTTTAGAGCAAACCCAGAATGTTTTAATGGCTGTTTCAAGGATGAACTTTCTTCTTTTCCGAGTGTTTAAATCTTGCATTCTGTAATATTTTCTTTCAAAATACAGAATATTGAGCTTTTGTGACAAAGTTGTTTCCTTGCAATAGCAGTTCTTTCCCACACCTCACCTAAATTACTATTTCTTAACCTGAGCTATTTCTTTTGGTATTGCAGCGAGCAGTTGGTGGTGACAAATGCTGAGTGAAATATTTTGCTGCCTAACTGATATCAGCATCAGTACTGCAAGAAAAAAATGCTAGTCATTACTACATCAGAGGACACCAAGCTCTGTTAAAGTTACTTTAGTTGCTAGAGGCACAATAAACTGGGCTCCAATGGGGACCCTCAGACCAAAGTTACCATGACATAAGCAGCCCTGTTTAAGAAAAATATGCTTAAGATCTAAAGAACTGAGTGGACATTACTCCAGACAAACAGGTAGCTGGATGCACACCCAAGCACAATATACCTGGTTTTTTTTTTTTATTAATTTCTTCTAAGCACTTAATTATTTTGCCTTTCTTTTCCATTACTGAACTCAAGTAATACATTGTCTTGAGGGAAAGCTGTAGATAGCAGCTGAAAAGAAATGAAATATGTTTTTTACTGCTGAAACTACCCACATCACTCTATCTGGTTAGTATTATTTTATAATTAGTTGTATCCCAAAAATGTGAAGAAGAGCCAGACATTGTTTTATGTTTTAGCCAAGGCATCATTTTCCCAGAGTGTACTATGTTCCTCCACAATATGATCACAGAATACAGTAATACTGTGAAGAACGCATGCCAACACATGCAAAGTCCATATAAAACAGCATGCATCCTGCAAAAATATGTTATTTTTGCTTTTATTTTGCGTTAACTATGTGGCCATTGACTCAGAACTACAGTAACCTGAATGCAGACATTCTTTGATTAACTTGAGTCAACTGTCTATTTTTTAAATGGCATATTTATAGTCACAGTGTTTTAACAAATGACTAACTTTCTTGCATTTTTGAATATATTTCCTTTCTCCCTCACTCCAACTCCTACTCACATTTATTTATTTAAAATTTGTTAATTGGGGTAGTACGCTGATCACAAACGACCGACTTCAGTTTCAGGCTGGGATTTATTTACTGAAAACCTTCTCTGAGAAGCATGGATTTAGAAAAATGAAAGAACACTTAAGTGTAAAATGAAAGCCAGCTTTGTTTAAAATGTTACACCTAAAAAAACAGTTTGCATCATTTAAAACATCTAGTGACAACAGTCACAAGAATCACAAGGTGCAGTGCCCATGATCTGGCAGTTGGCACAGAGGGTTATGGCTACAGTTCCTGTGGTACACAGATTTATTCTGTCAGCCCTCATTTGCCAACTGTGTGACCTTGAGCAAGTCACTTAACCAGACAGTGCTTAGAGACAAATGAGAATTTGGACTGAGCTCCTCAATGATCCCTTGGATTGCAAGCCTAGTATAAACTTATGAATCTAAGGAAAACAAATGGCAAAAATTACATTGTTTCATGGGCAATGTGAGAAGTAGTAGCCGTGGTTACAAAACAAAACAATACATGAATGGAAGTCCATACCACACCATTGATAATAGCACAAATTATAAAACTAACAGAATGAGGTACCGACATTTATATGTCACAGATGACTAAGGCAGAGTCACATTCATTTTGTAGGTTTTGACTATAGCTATACTTTAAGGAACAGTTGCATTTATATGTACTCAGTCCCTAAATTTTCATTTAAATTTATTTAATGTGGGGCCCTTCTTCATCAGCATCCTATTCATGTGTTATAAATCTTGACAAGGAGGAATGAAGAGAGCAGGTAATAAACACAAACATAATGATACAGTAAATAAACAAAGAAAAAACACAAACCTTTTAAAACTTATAATTCCTCTTAAGTATTTTACTTTCTTTTACATATCTTTTGCATATCTGCCTGTCTGTCTCTGAGGTCACTCCATACCTTACACTCTTAAAATTTTAGTACCATGAATGTGCATATGTGTGTGTGTGTGTTTATATATATATATATATATATATATATATATATATATATGTGTATATGTGTGTGTATACATATATGTTTTAATTAATTAATTAATTCATTCATTAATTATTATTTACTTAACTTTGTTTACTGGAGTACTACACTGATTGCAACAGACCATTTGCAGGTATTTTATTTATTTTTTATTTTACAGGTTGTTTACTGGGATAGTCCATTGGGCCAAGAAGACCACGGTTTCAATGGAGTCCCGAGGAGAAAAGCTCCATGAGCAGCAATATAATATGAAGACAATACACTTACATTTATGTAATACTATTGAAGAATGATGGTATTACATAACATGATAAAAAATTTACGATTGCGGTGAAAATTCAGTTAAAAAATTACAAACACACACACACACACACACACACACACACACACACACACACACACACACACACACACACACACACACACACACACACACACACACACACACACACACACACACATAGGTGAATTAAAATAAGAAAAAGCCATTAGTGCATATTCCTGTTAAATTTGTTAGAATGTGAAATAACACAGGGTAGACATTACAGTTTTACATGAAATCTTAGCAGAGTTAAAGTAGGATGGGGATAAGAGGTATTAATTGTTGAATTTAAGAAGGGTGGGACAATAAGAAAAAGAAAGAGAAAAAAACAGGGCAAGAGTAGGGGTAAACGACAGAAATGACGATGGTAGTAGTCAGAGAAGGTCAGTATGATGAAGAGAAGAGAGAAGTAAAGGAGTGTGAGAAGTGGGGAAAAAAAGGTGAGTTGTGAAGAAATCCCCCAAAAATAAATCAGAACTGATTCACAAACATGGTCTAATTTCAGAAGGTACAAAATCCACCAGGAAACTGAAACAATTATCAAACATTTTTAATAGAGGAAAAAAAAAAACAAAAGTGATTTAATTTTAGTAGTAAATATGAGAGGGAAGCAGCAGGTGAGAACAGAGGGTGACAGCAGAAATGGCGTAGGTGATGGAGAAATTATTTGTCCAGTGGAAACGCACTTGTAGTTGCAATTTTGCTGGTAGTGTCTTTTGAGTTGTCCTCTGAAAGTTTGGAAAGAGGATATTTCTTTTAAGTGAAGGGAGAGAGACTGGCAAAGTTTGGATGCAAGAATGGAAAAGAAGTGATCAGTACAATGTTGCTTGGTTTGGGGGTTCTGCAGTGAGGTTGCAGAGGTTCCTGGGTGTAGTTTTATTATAGAGCTTGGCAGCATGAGGCATGAAAGCACCTGGCTGATGTGGTTTGAAAAGAAGAGACCTACTGAGTAGCTCAACTCCGTAGGTGACGGGGAATCATTTGGCATTGGAGACTGTGATGTACTGATGTTACTGGGGTATGATTTGGAAAAGAATCTGCTGATTTTGTTTTCAGTAAGTAGACTGTGGAGTAGATGACTCCTTTGCCAGTTGCAGTTGTTGCTGTACTGAATATGTACTTATAACAATGTGTAACTGATGACAAAACTAATGGGAAATACTGGAAAATGATGTTCTCTAGGATTGTGACTCATACCAAACAATTTACTAATATAGCTCAAACAGGAAATAAGAAACATACCAAGTGTGAACTGCTGCAACGAATATTGATTAAAACAAAGGCTGATAACATCTATTCAAACTTCAGGCCAATAACGTTCCTCCTACTTCACCTTGCTATAAAGGCATGTTTTTTATGATTGCAGCCTTATTAACTTGTGTATCTTAAATGAAAGGATAGTTGCGTCTGTAACAGTTGCCTTTGAGTTAGCCTGTCTGGAATGCCACATTCATGTCAAAAGAAGGGAGAGGAACAGAGAGCAAGTCACAAGTGCAAATTCCACTGACAGTGTAGTAAGAGCAAACTCACGGCTCTTTTTTTAATGCTACATACCAGAATCTGCAACTGAAACAGGCAGTGGAAATACTTGTAAAACTAGATATTCTGTACTGTTTATCCTTTTTTTCTCATTTGCTTACTAGAAAACTGAACTTGTTCACATAGATTCTTTTCAAGGATAGCTTGAGGCAGAGGCAAATATTCTGCATGCTGGTAGCTGCATAGAGGCACCTGTACCCACCAGCAGGGCCGGGGCTAGCATTTTGGGGGCCCCCAGCAAGTTCCAAGTTGGAGGCCCTACCCAGGAGAATACAAAAAGTGTGACCATATTACCATCATGCCCCCTTCCCTATAACGTTCATGCAGCACCACTTAATCACTGTGTAGTGTTACTACATTCAGACCATTAAAAAGACTTGAAATGTCAGGGTACACACTGACTGGTATTTAGTACCAATGTTGTATTATGGCAAGCCCCTGTACCACAGCAAGGTAGCCACTCATAATGGTACACACACTGACTGGGCCTGCGCAGTGGTGCAGCTGTTAACACTGTCGCCCCTTAGCAAGTGGTTCTCTGGTTCAATTCTCAGCTGGGGTGCATTCTGTGTAGAGTTTGCATGTCCTCCCTGCACCCACATGGGTTTCCTCCCACATTCCAAAGACATGCTTCTGCAACATTTCTCCCTGGGCCTCGGCTGAAAACTGGCTCTGTCCTAGTCAGACTTTCCCAGAAAACAAATGTTAAATAAATAAAATTTAGTACCAATAAATTATGACAAGCCCCTGTACCACAGCAAGGTAGCTACACAGAGGTTCACACACCGACTGACATTTAGTACCAATGTTATATTACAAGCCCCTGTACCACTGCTAGGTATCCACTCACAGATGTACACATACACACACACACACACACACACACACACACACACACACACACACACACACACACGCACCGACTGGCATTTAGTATTAATGTTGTTACATTATGGCAAGCCTCTGTTCTGCATCAAGGTAGTCAGTCCCTCAGAGGTACACAAAAACACCCAAACAGGCTCTCTCACACAGGACAGAGATACAAGACACAGTGAATACAACACCGAACCATGAGCGTCCAACAAAGGACAAAAAATAACATCAACATAACACTCCACAGCACAGCTCCCAAAAATAACAGCAGGCAGGGTAAATTTTCCACCATTTATTCTTCTCTGGTACCTCGGCTTTTCACCTTCAAAGGAATAAATTAACTCCACAAAAACCCCACCTTATATACCATTCAAATACACTTAATTAAACAATAAATTCATTATCCAATAAATTCATTCTCCAATAAATATATTTGTTTCCATAAATTCTGCAGTACTGAGTACTCAGAAAGAATTATTTTGTTTAAAGTATCATTTTAAAACATCCAAATTTAGAGAGCCATAGAAATATTATAAACAATTAATCAAATGTAAACATTTACCTTATTAAATGTTTTTAACATTTAAGCATTTAAATGATCTTATACGTTAAACAATTTTAACACTAAATTCATAATGTCTATCTAATCCAAGTGAGTTATTTTATAAGATTAAATTACTATCAATATTCATACCACATGGTTGAAGTGTTCTATAGTTAATAATGAATCTACATTTCAACTTATCCAACTCATTTTTAAAACTACCTCCATATTCCATAAATGGATGTGCTAGAACACTAAAAAATAAACTCTTAGAACAACCCCCATGTGCAGATGCAAAATGATCACCTACTGGACAGACAGCTACACAGACTTGCACACAGGACACAGACACCCACACATGATGAAGACAGCACTACAGTAAGACTGACCATTAAGAATTTAAAATACTGGGATTATGAACTAATGATGATGCTAGAATAAGCATGCACTGTGTGACCCCACATTTTTGATGAACAGACCAAAACTAACAAACATCTGGACATTGTGTAACATTCTCACAGCCCCTACCAACCTCCTAACTTCTCAGCATAATTCCAAAGCCGAAAATAACTGCATAACAAAGATGTAACATCAAGGATATTTGCAAACATTGTTATGATAAACTTAGATATTAGAATAACAGGGATTGTCTTCTTCTTTTTCTTTTGGCTGGTACCATTAGGGGTCGCCACAGCAAATCACCTATTTCCATTTCTTCCGGTTCTCCGCATCTTGCTCTGTCACACCAACCACCTGCATGTCCTCTATCACCACATCCATAAACCTTATCTTAGGCCTTCCTCTTTTCCTCTTACCTGGCAGAGCCATCTTTAGCATCCTTTTCCCAATATACCCAGCATCCCTCCTCAGCACATGTCCAAACCAATGCAATCTCACCTCTCTGGCTTTGTCTCCAAACCGTCCAACCTGGGTTGACCCCCTAATATACTTATTCCTAATCCTGTCTACCCTCATCACACCCAGTGCAAATCTTAACATCTGTAACTCTGCCACGTCCAGCTCTAACTCCTGCCTTTTTGTCAATGCTACCGTCTTCAGCCCATATAACACAGCTGGCCTCACTGCCCTCTTGT
Organism: Protopterus annectens; assembly: GCF_019279795.1. Taxonomy (NCBI): domain Eukaryota; kingdom Metazoa; phylum Chordata; order Ceratodontiformes; family Protopteridae; genus Protopterus; species Protopterus annectens. Next base: position 981,116,930 of record NC_056735.1, on the reverse strand, counting down.
AGACCTTCTCTTTCACTATGACTGCTACCAGTCTGTCACAAATCAATCCTGACACTCTTCTCCACCCACTCCACCCTGTCTGTACTCTCTGCTTCACCTCTCTTCCACACCCACCATTACTCTGAACTGTTGATCCCAAGTATGTACACTCATCCACCTTCACCAACTCTACTCCCTGCATCCTCACCATTCCTCTATCCTCCCTCTCATTCACACACATATATTCTGTCTTAGTCCTGCTGACCTTCATTCCTCTTCTCTCTAGAGCATATCTCCACCTCTCCAGGGTCTCCTCAACCTGGTCCCTACTCTCACTACAGATCTGAATATCATCTGCAAATATGTGGACAACAAGGGATTGTATTAGCATTCATTAAAATAATCAGTACATTCTGCAGAACTCTCATAGCCCCCCCCCCCCAAAAAAAAAGTCTCAGCACAGTTCTAGAGCAGGTAAAAACAAAATAAAAAAAATTTAAAAAAGACAAGGACGTAGCATTAGGGATTTAAAACACTGGGCTTATGAACCAATAAAGAATAACAGATTTTCCAGAAGCATACATTGTGTGAATCCATATTTTTGATGAGTAAAAACACAGATCAAACATCTAAACATAGTGCAACATTCTCTCAGCCCCTACCCCTCTCCTAACCTCTCAGTGTAACAATTACAGACAAAGCCTCCCCCCCAAAAATGGCAGAACAAAGGTGTAGCATAAGGGATAGCTTGAAACTTTGCTATGATCAACTTCAATAGTAGAACAGGGTTTGCATTGGCACACATTAAGACATCACTACATTCTGCAGAATTATCACAGCCCCTACCCCCCAGTGTCTCAGCACAATAAATCTGGATGAAGTGAAAGCAAAATAAAAACATAAAGGCATAACATTAAAAAACAATGTGTTTATGAGTTCATAGGTTCATAGATTAGTACTAGGCTAACTACCCTTGTGAGCCACTTTTAAGCCTAGCCAATTATCCCTAGTGAAACTCAAACCCTGCACCTTGTGCTTGTAAGGCAAACACCTTAACCATTAGGCCGGGTTCATATCATATTATCGAAAGCTGGTAACGTCGAATGCCACAATGTCGAACACTATGCATTGAACGCTAAAAATAGTGAAGCTGCAGAACATCGAATTCTTTCCTAGGGAAAGAATTCGGTTGTCCATTTCTGTGGCTTCCCTATTTTTAGCACTGCGGTGGAAAGTTACGGGGGTTCAGATAAGTGTGTGATTGTGTGGACATTAGGTTTAGGGCACGGGTTACGTGAGTTAGGGTTAGGGCGCTGGTGAGGTGAGTGCGCGGTAGTGATGGACCTTAGGGTTAGGGTCGGGTTAAGGTAAGTGGATAGATAGTAGTGTTTGTATAGTTTAGTGTAGGGTTAGATATATGATTTTAAGTGTAAGTGTGTGGATTGCTGCTTTTTTGGTGTGCCTGTGTTGTGTGAATGTGTTTCGGAATAGTGAATTTTTTCCCTGGAAAAAAATTTGCTGTTCTGAATGTTCAATATTGTGTGCTTTAGATTATTTAGGTTCGATTAAATGGTGTTCGACGTTATTGGCTTTCGATAACATGATATAAACGCATTAGGCCACCCTCCCTCCCTTAACAAAGTAAACAAAGATGCTGGAATAACAGATTTTGCAGTAAAATGCATTGTGTAACCCCACATGTTTTAATGAAAAGAGGCAAATACCAGGCAAACATCTGAATATTGCGCAACATTCTCACAGCCCGTAACCCCCCTCCACCAGCCTGTCAGTACAATAACTCCAGACAAAACAAAAAACGATCATAGATCAAAGGCGTACCATCGGGGATAGTTGTAAACATTGCCGGTATACACAATATTGGTATAACAGGGTTTGCATTAGTATATATTAAAATAACAGCTGTTCATTCTGCAACATTCTCACAGCTGCTAACTCCCCTCCCAACCTCTCAGCACAATAATTGTGGACAGAGCAAAAAATTATCATAGAACAAAAGTGTAGCATCAGGCATAGTTGTAAACATTGCCGGTATGCATAAAACATACTAGTAGAACAGGGTTTGCATTGGTATACATTAAAACATCTGTACATTCTGCAGCATTCTCACAGCCCCCCCCCCCCACTATCAATATTTCAGCACCATTGTACACAAAACAAAAATGCATTAATGAATATTCTTATGTAAGACTAGCTAAAAAAACTACTTCAGATCTGAACATTAATTACAGACAAGCCTTCCTTCCTCAATCTCTTAACAGAAGAATTCTGGCCATATGTAAAATAAAACTGTTACAACCACAAGTCTACCCCCCCCCAAAAAAAAATCATCAGCATAAGAACTCTGCAGAAAAAAGCTATACAATCTTCTCCATAGGTTTCCTTACCATCCCCCAGCAAAAAATAAAGTTAAAAATAAACCCAGCAACTTACCTTTTCTGCAGTTGATACAAGGCTGCTATTAATCCTCTTCTTACTTCTCCTACACACAGACCAGACCAGTTCAGACCCTTTAAAATTTCCCTCAAAAGGACAGTTTCTCAGATCTTTTAGAAATTGCCCTTACAAGGGCAGTTAAAATACAGTTGCTTTGCTGATCCCGCAGTCTTTCCAGAAAAACTTGCATTCTCCATCCATCCTCACACCACACCTCTCAACCTCTTAGTGTGAAAAATCCGGACAAAGCCAAAAATAATGGGGGTACAAAGGCTTAAAAATAGGGACACTTTTTTAAATATTGCTCATATAAAGTTGCAAACTTGCTTTCAGGCTTTGCTTTAGCCTGCATTTTCTGAAGGGTATAAAGTCTGAAACGTAAATGTCTGTCATTATTTAGTGAAGAAAACCACAAATTTTATGAAGAACAAACTAAATATATGAAGCAATAATGTGGACATTATTAAAAAACTGGGCAGTTCAGAGGTATGCCTAACACCAATAATCCATAGAACTGACCCAACAGACCACAGATTACAGCAAAGCCGATCAGAAAACTGGAATTTGCGTCTTTGACTGATGCAGCCAATCAGGTCCCTAGCTTCACTGAAGCGGACCTGATTGAGTGCAGCTTTCAAGTGAAGCAAGGGACCTGATTGGCTGCAGCAGTCAAGGAAGCAAGTTCTTAAAAAACAAACAAACAAAAAAAAAAAAACAGAATTGCGCCATGGCCCTAAATGAAAGAGGCAAGGAGCAGAAAAGATGGAGAAACCCGCGGCTGCTTAATGTGGGGGTTTGGCGGGTGCCTAACGCCGGCTATGTCCACCAGGAAAAACTACAGCACTAACTCAAGAAACAAGCCATCCTGGTGGAATCACAACATCAATAGGCTACATAACAGAAGGAAGACAATCATGGCAAAAATTAGGAGGTGTAGCAACTGGTAGAATAAAAGCACTCTCAAACTAAAAAAAAAAAAAAATATTCACAAGGACAAATAAAGTCTACCAAAGCTAAATTTGAGGTAAATTTGACCTTCCAGGCCAAGGACAGCCACAGGCCATTCTTCAGCTGTCTCCAACCTCAAAGGCAATAAACAATTGTGTGCAGAGCTCACTGTTAAAGGAGACACCTACAGTATACTGAGCCAGAAGATATAGCAAACCTACTGGCCAACAAATTCATCTCCCAACTTTACTCTTCTCTTCCCCTCAACCTCCTCTGAGGAAACAGTATCAAATACAGCCCCCACTACAATCACTAAGGAACAGTTCCTTAATGCTCTCTCTGTCTAAGGCTAAGAACACTGCATCAATAGGCACAGAGAATATCCCATTATGTCTTCCAAATAACATGAAACTTGAACTATCAGGCTCTTTGGAATTGCTATTTAACTGTAGCCTCCAAACAGGCTCAAAATGGAGGATAGCAACAGTCATCCCTCTCCAGAAAGGTGGGACATCTACAGACATTGGAAACTAAGTCTCAGTAGTCTCATATGCAAAGCCATGGAAAGAATTATCATGGAAATGAAATGATCAATAATGACATAAGAAACGTCAAGGACTGGTCATGCCTACTCAGCCTGGTAGACTTCTTTGAGAAGTTCACCAAAGCAATGAAAGAGGACAAAATGGTTCATACTGCCTACCCTGACCTGGCGAAGGCATTTGATACAATACCTAACTTGAGCATTGCTGGCAAACTCAACAGATTATGTATAAACCCTTAAGTCACCCAGCAGATAACCAGCTGGCTCACAGACAGGACCCAGGAAGTTAGCATTGGGGAGTTCACCTCTACAAAGAGGCCAGTTACAAGCGGAGTCCATCAGGGAACGGCCTGCACTGCTCTTTTTTGACATTTACTTCTCTGCTGGGAATCCAAATTTACTCAGTAACTGCTCTCAAGGAGATTTAACCCAACTTATTGGGTTACGAACACAACAGGTTTCTTTCATGCAAGCACAAATAGACAAAATCACCTCCTCCCTCCTGCCAATTATACCACCTATGAACAGTTACGGTTCTCAGTGTATACACCAGGATCTGCTGCAACAAAACAGTTCAAACAACAGCTTCTCTACCAGGACAGTTGGTTCTGGTGGCAATGAAAATGTTTTTTGTTTTTTCTGGAAGGGAATTAAAAGAATGGTTCCACAGTGAGTTTGGTTGTTTTTCTTTTACAGCTGTTAACAAAGATTATGGTGACCTTTCTACAATGATAACCTTCAAACAGACAATTTATATCTAATGGAATGCCTTAAAGTTAAGAGGGTCCCCAAGGGCTTACACATCTACAGATTTCCTAATGGTATAGTTTCTGGCTCAAAAGAACATGCTGAACATGTTTGATAGATTTGTTTTTGATCGTATGGATTTTATCATTAATTTTACATTCCAAGCTATTGCCCCCTTTATTAGAAGAAGTTACTGTTTTAAATGAAAAAAAAATACTTCTGACTTGCTGTTTGAATTTAATAAGTTAAAATATGAGTAGATTTTTTGCAAGATTGATGGGCATGTAAAAAACAGCACTTTGAGGAACAGAAAAAATGCAAAGAGATTTGAAGGAATATGCTAGTCACATTGCATACCCACGTCCTAAGAGACTTAGTGACAATTCAGTCACTTTTTCTTCTCACTTGGTTGATACTAACAATACAACTTTTATGCACCCTTCAACTACAAATTCTGTTTTTGACAACACTGGTATTTTAAGTACTGAACATGCACCGGGAAATTCTGGCAATTCTCCCCCTTCCCCCTTACGTCTGAGAGATTAGACAACCACAACAGGGGGGCAATATATACTTCAAAAAAATGGTAGAAATGACAATTTGTTTCCCCATGGGCACACTAGGGGAACCTTGGGAGGAGGGGACAGGGGAAGAGCAGAAAGAAATAACTTCCATCTATTTGGTTGACTACCCTACGGACGATGAAATAAATAACTTAATACTTGACAGCAAACATATCACTTCATCACATGGTGGCATTATGTTGTCATTTAAAGATTTCAAAATCTATAACTTCACTGACATTTCTATTACTAAAGCTAATTTTTTCCTTTTTAGCAAAGGGTTTAAATTTATACCCTATTTCAAGTTAGATATTACTGATCTCATTTTGGAACTAAAACTGTACACTAGAAGGCTCAATTTTCAGATTCATCCCTTCACGTCAACCAACAACATTCATTTTAACACTTCACTGGTCTAGAAAAAAGTACTTATAACCCCCTCCCCCCACAATAATTTCCATTTTTGAAAAAAGTTGTGAAAAGCATTTTCATTCACTTTCATCCACTTGTTTGCATTTTTATACAACCTGACCACTGTTGAAAAAGTAGTACTACAAGACTCAACATTAGATGACTCACTGTGTATCATGAAGCCTGACAAAGGAGGAGGAATTGTCTTGGCTGATAGGTTGATTATGTGGGTCACATCTCCAGTCAGTTACCTGACTCAGACAACTACATTACAGTCTCCCGTAATGAAATCTTTATTGCATACAAGAAAACTGACCTATTCTTAGAAGACTCAATTATGCAAGAGGTTATAAATGTTGATACTTACAAATTCCCCTCTAACCCTCAGCCTTTGATACCAGTAGCCTTTATATTATCCAAGGTCCACAAAGATATTTCTAATAACCCCTTAGAGGTTGATTGTGTTAGCCAAGAGGTCTAAAATGTACCCCCTGGCAGTTTTCATGGTCCTTTTACTTATAGATTGTCTACCTAAGATTAAGCACATCTTAAAAGACTCCTGGTACTTCCTCACTAAGATCACCCAACACGTATATAATGACGATTGTGGTTTCCTCAGAGTAGATGTAAACAACTTATTCAATATCATTCTCATGAGACTGGCCTCGAATATTTTCACCTTGCTTTACTTGACCTGACCACGTTTGAAAACTCCATGATTAATTTCATCACCACTTTGATGGAACTCATTTTAACGAATAACTTCGTCTTTTTTGAGGGAGATTACATTAAACAAACACAAGGTGTAGCTATGGGGCCACGTGTGCCCCCATTGACGCCAATTTGGTTATGTACTGGTAGGAGAAGAACCTGATATTCAGTTCCATTTATGACTGTTGGCAATTGTTTTTTCATTACCTGGATGGCATTTTCATCCTTTGGACAGCCCCTAACACACAGGTTGTAGAATTCATTCAATTCCTTAACAACTCTACTTCATTTTTAAAATTTATCCATCATTCCTCCCATGACCAGATTGTATTTCTGGACATAGACTTATGGAAGGACTATAAACAAAAATGCTTTCTCTCAAAAATACACAGAAAACCTACTTTTTCGAATCACTATTGACATTTTTCAAGTTGTCATCCACAACACTGTAAGAAAAACATCTTCAAAGGCCAACTAATGCAGGCTGCCAGAATGTGTTGTACCCCAGAAATATTTGAGGATGAATTTTTGAAAAAAATTTTAACATGTTTCTGGAAAGGGGATACCCTTATGAGTATTCCCTTATGAGTTTTTATCATCTATTAAAGAGGAAGTCTCAGGGGGCTGGGGGAGAAAATACCTTCCCTTACTTGGTTCATCTTTAGAGCCTTGTATGAACTCTACAACTACACCACACACAGAGTTTACTAATGCTTTTTAGTAAAATATAACTCACACTTCGAAGTAATCAAAGAAGTAGTTGTAAAAAATTGGAAATTTTTTAAGGCAGGTGAAACTATATTTACTGCTCTGGGGAGACACCTAAAATTGTTTACAAGACAGAAAAAAAAACTGAAAAACATTTTTGAAACTACCATTGGGTTACCCCAAGGAACCTTTAGGCACTAGAAAATGTGGTATTTGCTCCCAATGTTCATATATTTTAGACCAAGAAACCATATTGTTGGACAACTATTGTAATTCTAAAGTTGAACTTGTATTTGGCAATTTTCTAACTAAAGGTGTAATCTACATTGCATGTTGTCTCTTCCGCAAGTTTCTATGTCAGAAAAAATGAGAGACAGCTTAGAAAGAGGATTTATGAACATAATTATGATATGACGAGACAAAATGAAAGTAGTTCACTTTATAAACATTCTATTCTTGCACAACTTTTTGTAGATTCCACTCTGGCATTTTAGAAATTGTTTCAAGAAATGAACGGGGTGGGGTGCTTGGGAAGTTCTTTTGGAAAAAAGACAGTTGTATTGGCAAATTCAGTTGAATGCTTCAGCATACCTAGAAATTAATGAATGTATTTTTATTACTCCTGCTCTAAAGCTAAAAGTTTTAAAACTTCAGTGGTGCATAGCTTCAATCAATTTTAAAAGTCTTTTGTTTACTTGTTTTTAAATTAATCACACACATGTATTTTTATTTTGCATTTCCTTTTAGATTCCTTTTCACTGCACTGTTTTTTTTTATTATATGTAAAAAGATGTATCTTTCAAAATGTACTAGTTTTTGTAGGAGTTTTTTATACTTATTTATTTTTTGAATTTATTATATAATTAATTGCATTCCTAGATATTTGACTTTTTATATTGCACTTGCACAAGCTTCTATTGGATTACTTTACAAGTTTGGTTCAGACTGCATTAGACCTCACAGGAAGTTTCAGTTAGATGTTTTAATTTAGATTCATCATTTTTGTGAATTTATTTCATCTTATTGATGGTTTTCAATGTCACATAGCAGTCTTTTTAAATACTCAAACTGTGCATTTTTAACTAATCTTGGTTCTGAAGGAGTCCTATTACTGTTTACAGGGACAAAAGCGCTAAACAAAGTTTTTTATTTTATTTCAAATAAAGTGAAGCTCTTGCTACAACTCCAGCTTAGTTCTTTCAACATTCAGCAGCCTGTTTTTTAACTATATGAGTTTTTTTCCTGGAATGTACTGTTGTGAATTTAACACTCAAACTGATTTAAAGGCAGTGTGCTTGTTTGGTTCTGAATACACTATGTGAGCTTTTCTTGCATTTTCTGATTTTTTTTATAAAGCTGTATGGTCTACACTCAGTTTTTAGTGTTTCTAAGTCAGTAAAGACTATGAAGCCACCCAGCTTGTACTTGAAAATGAGATTTTCTTTCTTTCTTTTTTTTTTTTTTTATTTTGTTTTAGTTTTCAGCACTGACATTTTTTAGTCTTCCATCAGCTAGAGCATCTCTGCGTGGAGACATGCGTGAATGGGCGTACCTTCGTTGAAGGTTGTGTGTTAGGGCTAGCAACTCAGCACGTAAAAATCAACTGCCAATCATTAGCGGACCGGAGTTCCGCTGTGGCGACCCTTAACCGGGAAAAGCCGAAAGACACAACAACAACACTCTGAATGCATTAATGTTATTTTTAATCTGTGTGCTCTTACAGTACCAACATTTGTTTAATGCCACATGCCTGTTTATTTTTAAGCTCATCTATTTTTTCCCAGAGCTATTCTACCCAGGCCTCCTCTAAGAGGGGGTCTTGCATGACCCAGTCGAACTTTTGCTGTAATCAAATGCAGATAAATAAATGCATACATACATACATAAATACATACATTCACTTAAATATTTTCCATTGTACTTACTAAATTGGAAAGCAATAAATAAATATGCAAACAATAGGCAAGCTAGCAAAGGAAATAAAAAATATGAAATGAACCTGGAATAAATGAAGTGATTGCAAATAATGGTGTATTGCTTGTTTAGGGTCTGCTAGAAGTGCTTGTTTACTGTTAACTTGTGACACATTTGATCACTGCCCCTTGTTGAAAAGGTAAATGGTCTAACTCCTACTATCTTGATCCAACTTAAAAATCAAGTTTAACACAAGCACTCAGGTCACTCCAGAACAAGTACAAATACGACTCTGTCATTGTCCATGTTGGTGTGAATGACCTGAGCTGTACCTCCCTAGACTACATGAAAAGAGACACGGAAGAGCTCTCTGATCTTGTAGCCCAGTCCGGTATGACCCTGACCCTGAGTAACATCCTGCCCTCACCAAGAATGATACCACAGTATAAAGAAAAATTTATCAATTTCAAAAATTGGCTAAGTTTCTGGTGTCATTCAAAGGGGATCCAGTGTCTGTCCACCTGGGATGACATGCTCGACAAGCCACGCTGCTTCGCTAGAGATGGCTTGCACCTGTCACCCTTAGGCTTTCGAATACTGGCCAAGGCTCTTGCCACCCCTATGGTGCCTTTTTTAGGCAAGGCTCAAAAGACAAACCCACCACCATAAATAGCACAAGTAACAAAAACTGAGGGCGATGCTACTCAATGCCAGAAGTCTAAACCTCAAAATGCACACACTTGAGGCACTCCTCAGTATGAAGAAAATTGATATATGTGCAGTAACAGAAACCTGGTTTAAAGCTCCAGAGAGCACCCCAGCACTACCAGGCTACAACTCATACCATACATTTCGGTCACAGAACCCGGACCGAAATACAAAAGGCGGGGACGTATCCATATTCATCAAGGATACCCACACCTCCAGGTTAGTGGCACATCATGATGCTTCAGAGATCATCCATGTGCAACTCACAATGGGCAAAACTGCAATTCAAATTGTAGCTTGCTACAGATCACCCACCATGTCCCAGGACCCCCATTCTGCATTTCTGGAAACACTGGGAAATATAAAGGTCCTACCAAACACCCTAATACTGGGTGACTTCAATTACCCAAACATTAATTGGGAGAACTACTCAAGTACTAACTCCCTTGCTCAACATTTCCTAGAACTTATAAACTCAAACTCCCTGGATCAACTGGTCAACACTCCCACCAGAGGTGACAACATATTGGACTTGGTCATCACCAACATGGGCAACCAGTGCTTCACACCGGGGGTCAACCCCTCACTGGTTAGATCTGACCATAAACAAATCACTTTGGATATCCACATTCCGCCCCCACCCCCGTACAAGGAAACCATCATGAAAAACTTTTCAAAAGCAAACTTCACATTACTTAAGACTGAGGTGGAAAGTTTCAAAGCCCCCATGCTAAAGGATAACATTGTCCAAGCTGCAAAATCCTTTACTAATGCATTCTACGGGCACCTACAAGAATGCCTGGATCATGCTATCCCAAGTAAAACCAAGACTCACTCCTCCAAGAAAAGGAAACCAGTCTGGTGGACCCCTGCCATAAACAAGCTATACAATAGAAGGAGGAAACTAGTACACAAAAGAATAAAATCCCAAGAAGGGAAGACATCCCTGATCAGTGTCAGCAAGAAACTACGATCCCTCATAAAATCACCCAAGGCGAGTTTCAAAAGAAAAATTGCCAAGGACTCCAAAGATAACCACAAGGCATTCTTTAGCTATGTCAGGAATCTAAATGGCAATGCTCCGATCTGCTCGGAGTTAGTGCAGAATGGTACAAAATACACTGAGCCGACCGATATTGCCAACATCCTGGCAGATAGGTTCAGAGCAAACTTCACCCCTCTCTCACCCCTCTCTCACCCCCAAAAGGGCCCATAACCATACCAGAAGAATGTAGAGCTCCTGAAATCACAGACACTCAGGTTAAAACAGCCCTTTCCAAAGCCAAAAACACAGCTTCAATGGGACCCGATGGAGTCCCAGGCTGCGTCCTACATGAGATCAAAGATGAACTAACCCTTCACCTAAACACACTGTTCAAACTCAGCCTCTCCACAGGTTACATACACATAGAGTGGCGCACAACAACGGTTATTCCACTCCACAAAGGTGGAGCCACAACAGACCCCGGGAACTATCGCCCTATAAGCCTGACTAGCTTGGTCTGCAAGGCTATGGAGCGCATCATCATGGAACTCATTAAAAGAGACATTGGGAACCTCCAAACACTGGACCCTACCCAGTTCAGCTTTGTTAAGGGCAGATCATGCCTCCTAAACCTGGTGGACTTCTTTGAGACAGTTACAAGGCTACAGACGAGGGAAAGGTGGTACACACAGCCTACCTAGACCTCACAAAGGCCTTTGACACCATTCCCCATTCTGGTATTATAGACAAGCTCACCAGCCTGAACATAAGCCCCTCCATCAAAAGATGGGTTGCCAACTGGCTCACGGACAGAACCCACATGGTAAGTGTTGTGGGAGCTAGGTCTGACTCTAAATCGGTTACAAGTGGTGTTCCCCAGGGTTCAGTCCTAGGACCCCTCCTGTTCGGCATATACTTCTCAGAGGTACAGGCAAACACAGGAGGACTATGGCTGACCAAGTTTGCAGACAACTGCAAACTAGGGGCTATAATTGGCTTTCCGGCTGACACAGGCATCCTCCAAAAGGGTCTCACTGAGACGGACACCTGGTGTCAAAATCATGGCCTCAAGCTAAATGCCAAAAATTGCATAGTCATCCTCTTTGGAAAAAACAAAGTACCCACAAACTACCACATAGGTGGTAGTCCACTAAATACGGAAGACGTAATAAGGGATCTGTGGATCCAAGTAGATAGTAAACTCTCCTTTGGTGGTTAGAAAATCCTTCTATGTGGCACACCTTATCACAAAAGGGTTCACATCCAGATCAAAAGAGGTCATTGTGCCCCTCTACTCATCGCTCATCAGACCCATCATAGAGTACAATGCCCCATTTGGGATGTATCTTACAAGACACCTGCAACAGCTGGAAAGACCATAGAAGTACCTCACCAAGAGGATCACTGGCCTCAAACAGATGCCCTATGCAGCTCGACTGAAGAAACTCCAGCTGTACTCGGTTGCATACCGCCCACTCAGAGGTGATCTCTGCCTGACATACAAGGCCATGTCCAACCCAGAACTGATCGACATGCTCCACCTAAAGAAAAGCTTATCCCTTCAAGCCACATGCTCTAGGGATCTAAACCTCACCACAAAAATAAATAGGACGTGTTGGAGGGATAGATTCCTGTCACAGAGACTTCCCATGCTTTGGAACAAGTTTCCAATCGACATTAGGCAGAGCTCCTCGCTAACACTCTTCAAGAGAAACCTTGACGAGTGGATGGGAAACAGAACGTTTACCCCAGGGATCACTTCCGTGGCTCTGCTGGACAGAGGCACAGGGAACTAATCTAAGGGGGCGGCGAAAGCCAACACATTCGGGCTAGGCTTATAAATGCCTTTGGGCAGATAGCCTAGTACCTAGCTATGAACCTATGAACCTAAAACAGAACATGTTCTCTGAATTCCCATTTAGTCCCTATGAGCAGTGCAGTGTCACTAAACACTGTTCTGAATTCCAGAAGTGACTAAATTATTTATATTTGGTAACAATCTTAATTTTAAAAGCATGTATATTACTTGTGATTTTCCAGATAAGTGTTGCATCTGTTAATATTTAGAGACATTCACAAGCAATGGGCTGACATCATTCTGTGTCTGCGTACTGGAAGTTGAAAACAAAAGGTAGAATGCAGGTGGCATCAGTTAACAACTGAAACAAAGACAAATTATCAAAAAGTGTTTTGGACTGACTCATCTAATGCCGTTTTAATCCATGGAGAAGAATGTGTTTCTAATAAACAACTGTTTGCTATGACACAAGAACAATACAATATTTATGGTTTCTCCTGCTGCAGTCATACCACACTACCTGGCTTCTCACTGGTATGGTAAATCACTTTCTTCTTGCACCTAGATTAGTATAATCAAACTGCGATGTGCCATGGTGCTAATTAGCAAAGCAAGAAACAGTGTGCAGTGAACTGCAGCTACAGTGTTAAGGCACTAAGGAGCAGAGTGCAACTAACTTGCACCTCAGGGTATCCTATGCTTCTTAGTTAATTTTTACCTTTTATCTCATTGTCTCCCCCCTCCCCATTTGTCTTCAATTTTCTAACAAAACTGTTCCCTTTTGTTCTAGTATGTCCTGTAAAAAACTTCTTCTCACCACTATCCATCCCTGTTTTATGGGCAAGATACTTTTCTGCTGTTTATGGCACAGTCTGTACCTCACCCTGAAAGCTATGTCCATCTCGAATTAGAAATTTGTAAGGTGTGTGCAATGTTTAAATGTTGTATAGATTTGTGAGTTAGCATTAAATAGGGAGATATCATAGCTGAATATCAGCTCTAAATCTGCCAATACTTTGATGTCCCAAGCTCCTGTACCCTTGTCTATATCTCCACGTTACTTTTCTTTACCTTAATTTCTTAGGTTCCATCATGTTCCCCAATTACCTTTCCACTGAGCTTTACTTACAGTTATTTTTTTCTGAGTTGATGTAAAGTCCTGTGCAGGTGGGCCCACTCTGTTTGCTCCTCTAAGCTGCCCCCCATTATCACTCAGCCACTTAGTCTACATTGAAATGATGCCACCTCCAACCATCTCCTTCTGTACTACATATAACAAGACTTCAGCAATATATCTGATTACGTTCTTCCCTAAAAGCTCAGTCAGTTTTCAACTTCAGAAACAACTCCTCCCCTTCTGTTCAAACTCCAATAATTATTATTCAGACTCAGAATGAATTCCTCCACAGGGAGGTTTAGGTCAATGATTTGAAGGTTGATTGTTTTGTGTATGTAATTATATCTGTATCAATAGCTCTTTTATAAACAAAACATCTTTATTGAATTATCACTTATATGAGCAATTATACATTTATATAAATGAAAACAAACTATCTCAATATCTCTGTCTATCTGTTTATCTGCCTATATCATCCATCTATATCATCCATCTAACACCCACAACCATTTCTCAATTATATCTCCATAAAAGACACGTTTAACTGAACAGATAGCTAACGATCGCAGCCATCCTTAATTTTTGACACAGTTCATTTCTTTTCTAGTGCAATTTATGTTTTGTTTTTTTTTCAGAACCCATGTGTTTGAAAATTGCTTATTTAACATGGGGGGGAAGTACCCTTCAAAAATTAACCTATGCATCATGCATTGTATGGCATTTGCCTGCTAATTCATGCAAGTTTTCTATCTAAATTTTGCAAAACTGCCATTATTTACTGAAAAACAGAAAATGTGCAACAATCTGTTTTATTAATTTTAAATTGATTTTTGTAGAAAAAACAAGCAGATGATGTCATTACACATAAGCAACTTTAAGCAGTAGCAGAAACCCAATTCCCAAATAAATCTGGGAAACAAAGCGCCAAAATCATAAGTAAGGTGACTCTGATATCTGTAAGACGGCTTGTGACCCTTAAAGATCTTGTCTAAAAGTATGAAACAACCTCTGTTTTTTGTATAAATAAAAGTATTGCATGCATCAGATATAAGAGCCACCTTACTTAAGGTTTTGGTGCTTTGCTACTACATTTAGTCTTCTGCATTTGGAAGCAATATAATTTGGCATGTTTTCAAGATGGAAATTGTATGCTGCAAAACTGCATTTTTAGGTTAAGCACACTGGTTTTCTCACCCATCCCCCACACATACAAAAAGTGATATTCCATTCTACAGCAACCAGAAGTAGCAAACTTGGTGCAATAAAAAAAAAAAAAAAGATTCCCTTGTTTCCACATCTGTATCGATGAATTCTAAACTATTGCATAAATGTTTTAGCTGATGAATAAAGACTTAAAATAACTCCGAAGCTTATTTTCTTTTTCATTCTAAGGAGTTTACATATGTTTATAAAGGGGTTGCGGCCCCTCACACCCAATGCTGCTTTGTCTACTTATTTTTCTAGTATTGTCAGCTAGCACTGAAAAATGTAATAGGCTGAACAGTTTATCGATGTCTGTAAGGAGGCTAAAACTGCAATTAACACACTAACTGCTTGGAGTACTTACTGCTGTCTAAGTTATTGGCAGCATACATTTTTTTCAGATTTAGCAATGTTACAATAGGTTTACCTTGTGTAGTTTGCATGCAGTACATCTGCAAAGGGATAGGTCACTGCTTCTAATACTTGCGTACACTGAAATGGAATATTCTAATACTTCACTGCAATGTGTAGTGTAAAGTGGAATATTCTAATACTTTACTGCAGTGTATACATTAGCACAGAATATTCACATACTTTACTATAGTGTGCACAGTAACATGGAATATTCTAATACTTTACTGCAGTGTGTACACTAACATGGAACATTATAATGCTTTACTGCAGTGTGTGCACTAACACAGACTATTGTAATAGTTTACTGCAATGTGTACAGTAACATGGACTATCCAATACTTTATTGCTGTGTGTACATTAGCACAGTATATTCAAATACTTTACTGCAGTGTGCACAGTAACACGGTATATTCTAATACTTTGCTGCAGGGTATACAGTAATGTGGAATATTCTAAAACTTTATGCAGTGTGTACATTAGCACAGAATATTAAAATACTTTACTGCAGTGTGCATAGTAACATGGAACATTCTAATACTTTACTGCAGTATGTACAATAACATGGAATATTCTAATACTTTACTGCGGTGTGTACAGCATACCTCTCAACTTCTCAGAGCAAGAAATCTGGACAGGCCCAACAATAGGGGCACTTTTAGAACTTTTAAAATATTGCTCTAACAAACTTAGAGAACTTTTAAAATATTGCTCTAACAAACTTAGAAAACAGATAGAATAATAGGTTTTGTATTAGCATGAACTTTCTGAAGAGTATAAAGTCTGAAATGCAAATATCTGTCATTATTTTCTGACGTCAACCCTCAATGATTTGCCAGAAAACCTCAATTTTATGACAAGCAGACCAAAAATGTGACACAAAAATCTGGACATTCTGTGAAAATCTGTACAGTTGAGAGGTATGTGTACAGTAAAATGGAATATTCTAATGCTTTACTATAGTGTGTACACTAACATGGAACATTCTAATACTTTACTGCAGTATATACACTATTACAGGATATTCTAATACTTTATTGCAGTATGTACACTTGCACAGCTTATCCTAATACTTTACTGCAGTGTGTTCAGAAACATGGAATATTCTAATGCTTTACTGCAGTGTGTACACTAACATGAAATATTCTAATACTTTACTACAGTGTGTATAGTAACATGGAATATTTTAGTACTTTATTGCAATGTATATATTAGCACAGAATATTCAAGTACTTTACTGTAGTGTGTACAGTAACATGGAATATTCAAATATTTTACTGCAGTGTGTACATTAACAAGGAAAATAACTATTATTTTTTCCTGTAGGTTTTCATCACAGTGTCATACAAAATGCCAGTTGTTTTCACACTGCTTGAACTCACTGGCTTTTTGTCTGTAGTATGATGCAGATTAAATAAGGAAAATTCATCTATGCATAGAAAAGAAGGGTAATTCGGGGGAAGGTATTTGCAACTGTTATATTCACTTAATGAGCAGAAATATTCTCAGAAGCTAAAAGTCATCATAATCACACTTTTTATAATGTAATATAATATAATTGTATTCTAGAAAACTGGCAATTATTACTGAAAATACAGAGGGCAACAATATAAAACAATCAGACTCTGGTTTCACAGCTATAGCTTTGTCATCACCCTCTCCAAATTATTAGAACTACTAACCAGGGTAATCTAACAGTGTAGTACCTCGCAGGATGTGCAGTAGCAAACCCCGCCCCTAACACGCCCACGACTTTTGAAGCCAGATTAGCTGTCATGTAGCTGTCAGTTTCACGTTTCCGATGAAACCGGACAAAAACGGAATGAAATTCAATGTTGTAAAAATAGTGGTTTATCATGTCATTAAAAGGGCAGTGGGACAACTGAATGACAGGTGTTTTTGTAACATATGTCAGTCAGATGTAAGATGACCTGCCAATCACTGTGGACACGCCCTAACCTGTGCAGAACCGCCCGCAAGGTACTACACTGTTAGATAACCCTAACCAGTATGCATAAAACAGTGGCTTTCCTTCTGAGATGCAGTTTTCTTGTGGAGTACATCATGTTTTGTAGTATGCTGCTTGTTTCAGTATCAGAACTATACAAGCAAAAGCAAAAGTGTGACGTTATTAAGAAAATGCTGGGTAATTAAAAAACTACACCAAAGTGTGGCTACTTTTTCCAAAAACACTTAAAATGCAAAACCCAACATACATACTATTTTAAATTGAATATTGCTTTCTTGTACATTGTATTTATGCTACAGGTGTAAATGACACACAAGGTTTGTAATTTATATTATATGTCATTCAGCTATTTGGAGGTAACTATGTTTATATATTTTTTCATCTGCAGAAATTAGTCTTAAACTTTACTAAGAATTTTTTGTTCTTTTCTGTCTAATGATGATTTTCTTTATTTCATCTGCATCATACTCTGGATAAAAAGTAAGTTTAACAGCAATAAATAAAATAAAAACAGATAACTTATTGAAGATTGCAGTCAGTGAATAGTGGTTATCACCAGCTTTTGTTCCTGTAAACTGACACTTTCCATATACGCTATACTTAGGACCCTAAAAGTGATTTAAAATAATTCATTGGAAAATTAAAGTGATTTATGAAATCATTTGTCCCAACATATCCTGGAAAGAAACTGCTTTAATACCTTCTTGTCAGACAGATAATTCAAAAACATTCATTTATATTGGATCGGTTTAGATGTAGTTTCATCTGCTTGCTCAAAATTCCCCTTTCCCTACAGACGAACAAGACTGATAGACATTCTCTATGTTGCTTTAGGTGCTATAAAACTAAAGAAGAAATAAAATCACTTCTTACCTGAAGGGGATGCGAAATTCAATGCCTTTCTGCTATATTCCTGCTGCTGGAATCTCTCTCTCTCTGCTTCTTAATTTGAACTGTAAGTCACTGACTGACAACTCTGTGTACTCAGCTTTGTTTAGCCACACCCTCTGCTAAGTGATGCCAGACTGGAGTCAGAGGTTGGGAAATTAAATCCTAGCTAGACTAAATAACTAACCCCACCTCTAGTTGCAATACACCATATTAAAAAGTAATAATAAACTCCAGGGATATTCACATCCAGCTGTTGAAGAGCTAAATTAGTCCATGTTAGCTAACAGTCAAAAATACATGTATGATATTGTCTCTCTGAGCACACCCCTTTTTTTGTGTTTACATTTTTTTAAAATAAGTCTGTAGTAGTAGTACTTCGCCCAGACTTATAATCACTCAACAGCCCAGCTTTCACGAAGAGTCTGGCAATGTATCATCAATAAAAAGAGGAAATTATATTGATAACAGACACAGAGCAGTAGAAATAAAAAAAATATATCAGGTCTGTTGTACATTTATAAAATAAGTTAGGTGTCTTACATACATTTATACAATAATAAACAAGAGACAAATGAATTTTAAACACTATGGAACTTGTTTATAAAAACACAGTGTAAATATGCACAAACCTGTATGCATACATAATTATGTGTAGATTTTCTGGATCCTTGTTTGACTCACACTGAAGTATGATGCGGAAGAGGCGAAGAGCATATTTTACTTTAGTTAATAACATGAGCGGACAGTGATCCGTTGTGGCAACCCCTAACCCCTAAAAGCCGGAAGAAGAAGAAGAACTTAATAACAACTGTTGAATCTGTATTTAAGTTTCTTGGATACATAATGCAAGAAAGGGGCATGGAGGTGTGGATGGCGTGGAACATGTGAAAGAAAACAGCAGTACAGGTCTGAATGATTTTAGTACATTAGGGGCTGAAGATTTTGATTACAAAGCTTGGAGCATGAAAGCAGAACAAAAGTCATAGGCTGGTTAAAAAGTGTAGTATTTAGTACTACCGGGATTGTATTGAGAGAAAGAATCTAGCTTGAACTCTGTGGGAATTGTGGTGGGGGAGTGGGGGTTACAATGAAGAGTGGTCTCCTATTGACTCCTCAGTGGTGATCTGTTTTCAGCCTTCCATGAAAGATTATTAAGTAGGGCATAAGTACCAAGAATAGAATGCTCTAAAGGAGCAGGCATACAGCTGGGGGTGTCACTAGAAGTTGGGATAGGTAAATATATGGAGCAAATAGAAGGGCTGCTTGGGTGAATTATAATGAAGAACTTTGAAATAATAATAATAGTCCAATTCAAAATTAATTAATTTTATTTTGTGGACTAAGTATTTAACCTACTAGGCAAATTTCATTTTTTAACAGAGACAAGGGAGTGGGCCAGTCTCTATAGACTTGGAGTAATGCTGAAAATTAGCCATTTTATACATATTGTAGGCGGACTTTAATAACTTGAGAAAGAACACACACTGCCTATCCTAATATCTTGTGTTTTGGTTGTTTATACAGATATGTTACAAAGGAATAACACCTTTTTAAGGGGGGAGGTTGGGATATTCTGCAGAATTGGTAAGAATGGGATAAGTGCAGGAAGTGATATGCAGCAAGATCTCAGAATATGATTACCTATTACATCCAGAAGAAGAAAAAACAATTTTACTTTGCCTAGAACTTTGATATATCTATATAGGGTCAGAGGCCTACATTGTTCCAGATATTTGTGGAAAATCTAATTTAAATCTAGGGCACTGCGACGGGAGCAGGTGGAAGTCAGCAAGGTATGGAATGTTATTTGGACCATTCTCTTTTCACTTCTATTGTTAACAGGTGTTTAGTCCTGTAAAACAGACGTTTCTGTCACAGCTTCACAGTTTTTTTTATCAGCTCTCAACTTATCAAAACAATTATGGAAGGAAATCTTTGAGCTATTTACAACTTTCACTTATTAAAGTAGTTTTGCAAGGAGTATTGTATTCAGAGTTAACTTGTTAATATTTACATATGAAAAAACACATAAGTTCCTTTTGCAGATAGAAGCCATCTGTGTTGTAAAAGTTCTCACTGAAGCATGCTAAATTCTGGTTGCAGGTTATCAAAAAACATCTCTAGAATGCTAGCAGAAAAGTAAATATTAGCAAATTTAATGTCAACAGTGATTCCAGTCTATTTATGTGAGCTTCACAGAACAAAGGTCACAATGGACATCATTTTGGTGCACCTATAAAAACAAGTTTCAAGGGTGACTGATATTTTTCTGCTTTTGCTGTGCTTTGTAAAGTAGTTTGACAATCAGTCTGAGGACAGTCATCCTTGGGTTAAAGCTTAAGGAAAACATCTGCTGGACCAGGCATTCCCCATGACTTGATACTACTGACATCCTTTCATAATTGATGCAAAAGGATATCCAAAATGGCTAAAAACACCAACCTGTTTAAGTCATTTGCTTCATGTACACATTTGAACTGTGTCATTTCAGCACATTGTATTATGCTGACAGTGCTTTGGTCTAAATTTACATTGTAAGCATTCTCAGGTCCATCATTTTCTAAAATTCTGCTATTGCATAGTTGCTGAAATTGTAAAGCTCATATGTTTTGAGCATGCTTTATAGAAAACACACACTGCATAATGCAGAGAAATGCAAAGAAATGCATGGCATGTGTTCTGTCACTGTTTTGTTTTTATAAACAGACCTGTAACTTGACTGTCATGGAAAATGTGTTGAAGATTGTAACTTTTGAAGCTCTTAAATGTATTTTATGGCTATACAGTAGTATTCTTGCTACAATATGTATTTAAATCTTTATCAAAGATAGATTGTGCCGTCTTATAGGTTCATAGGTTAATAGGTAGGTACTAGGCTATCTACCCAAAGGCATTTATAAGCCTAGCCAGAATGTGTTGGCTTTCGCCATCCTTTAGATTAGTTCCCTGCGCCTCTGCCCAGCAAAGCCACTGAAGTGATCCCCGAGGTAAACTTTCTGTTTCCCATCCACTCGTCAAGGTTTCTTTCGAAGAGTGTTAGCGAGGAGCTCTGCCTAATGTAGATTGGGATCTTGTCCCAAAGCATGGGATATCTCTGGGTGCATGGGAAGTCTCTGGGTCTTAACACCATTAAGTGTTTGAAAATGTCACTGAATCATTAGATAGTAATTGAACAGTATGCATAGCATAGCCTGGTCTGGATAAGACATTCAACACCTTTTTTTAGTGTATTTGTGTATTGAAGCTTTTCTTATCAAGTCTTTGCTCATAATGGGTGCGTTGGGCTGGGTTGGACTTTCCCAGTAAATAAAAGTTAATATATAAATAAAATAAATTCCCCATGTAGGTATTATTGACAATCTTATAAACCTGAATATAAATCTATATGTGGGGTTGACTGATGGTACTCATACTGTTAGAGTTGCCACCATCACATTTGTAAGTAAAAATGCCACAAATAGTGATCCTCAGAGCTCACTACTGCACCCACTTGTTTAGTATTTACTTTTCAGATCTACAAAATAATATTCTTGTTCTTTGGTTGACTAAGTTATGTGTGAATACATAATGACTAAATGTCATTATATATTCATACATTAACCTGCAGGCATAGCTCTTAACCTCTTAGAGCAAGAAATCTGGATGAAGCTATAAATAAAAGTGGGGCAAAGGCGCAAAAGTAGTGGCAATTTTTAAATATTGCTCTTCTAAACTTAGAATGTTAATAGAATAACAGGTTTTGCATTAGCATGAATTTTCTGAAGGGAATGAAGTCTGAAACTCAAATGTCTGTCATTATTTTCTAATTTCAGTCTTTAACTCCGCTGCCAATCATGAGCGAACAGATGATGCAACCCCTAACCGGGAAAAAGCCGAAAGAAGAAGAAGAAGAAGAAGAAGGATTTGCCACTAGTTTGCCAGAAAACCACAATTTTATGAAAAATGGACCAAAAATATTAGGCAGAAATCTGGACATTCTGTGAAAAAATGTACAGTTGAGAGTTATGCCTGCAGGTACTCAAGCAAGGGCTAGACTGTGGCAATAAGTGGTACAAGGACATCAAATGTCAGAAAAAATGACTGCATTATCAGTTTGATAAACAGAACTTGCAGGAAGTTTTCACATCCTGCCACATAAATGACAAACCCTACAAACCAATCTAGATATCCTTATTGATAGCTCCTTCTGCTTTGACCATCGTATGTCCACAATACTGTGGCACAGTTTCATAACAAAGGGCATCTTTGGAACCAGAGGAAAAGTCATACTTCCCCTGCGCTCATCTAGTTATTAGACTTAATGCCCCCCCCCCCCACCAAGGGGTGGGAGGGTGGCCTAATGGTTAAGGTGTTTGCCTTACAAACACATGGTGCAGGGTTTGAGTCTCACAAGGGATAATTGGCTAGGCTTAAAATGGCTCACAAGGGCAGTTAGCTTAGTACTATCCTATGAACCTATACATGTTGAAGCATATTAATCACCTTAAAAGATCTCAGAGATTTTTAATAAAAAAGATCACGGGAATCAAGACCCTTAGATACCTTCACTGATCCTTCTAGTAGGATATGGAAAAGTTCAGCCTCTCTTTGTATTTGGTCTCCTATTAACTCCTCAGTGGTGATCTGATCTGTATTCAGCCTTCCATGCCATGAAAGACCTTACCTCCAATATTGGCCTCCTATACCTAACTAAATCTTTATCAACAAATTAATAGGACATCTAGGTATGACATATTCATATTCATATAGGAATGCATTTCCCGCCTCTAGAATAAACTACCAATACATGTCAAACAAAACAGAAATCTTACAACATTCAAGATTAGTCTCAACAATTGGGTGGATAGTCACAAATTCGGGGGCATACTCTATATGAGGGCTTATATTAAACAGTTTAAGGAAGGATTCAACAAGGGTGTTCTTAGCACTGTTTATAAGGCATCTACATCTATTATCTGGTCCCATGGAAGTACACTTTTTGATTTTAGAAAGTACCTTCACGTCATTTTCCTTTGTGATGCCGGGAGGCATAGCAGATACTGTATGAAAACTGATGAAGAGGGGATAATTGTCTGTGGAGTAAAGTTTACACTAAATTTGTCTGCTCGCTCTGTCAGTTGAGTCAGAGTGGGTAGTGCCATTACTGACTTGTTCTGAACACTGCCAGGTGTCATTTCTTAGTTTTCTGATATAGCTAAAGAAGGATTTATGATTATCCTTTGATTCACAAGCTAATTTAAGTTAACAATTTATCTCTGCTAGTCGTGATAGTAAAGTTTAGCTTCTTTTACATGAGGATTTTTAGATGTACTGAATCATTTAAGAAGTTTTATCTTTTGTTATAGAGATTGTTTATACTAGTGAACCACCAAGGAGTTTATTTTTTCTTAAACTTCCCATTATATTTTGTTCTAGCAGGGACTGTCAGAACTAAGCATTTATTTATATGGGCATAGAACTCGTTGGTATAGATATCAGTTGGCTCATAGTTGAGACTGGTGATGTTGCAAATGAAATTCAATAAGTCATCATCATTTTTAATAAGATTTGTCCATTTAAAGTCCTTGAATTCAGAATTATTGGCTACAGTGGTTTTAGTGATTCTTATGGAGAAGATTACAAGCCTGTGGTCAGATTTAACTGTGGGTGGCACAAATAGAATGGTGGCACGTAGTGGCTGTTATAGTTAGAGCTAGCTGCAGACTGTTTTGACCTCTGATAGTCACAGAGGTGTAGCTAGGGTGGGCTGAAGGAGGCAGCCTCCCTTGGTGTAAGGTATTAAGGGGCATGATCAGTAGATACTGGTCAGTTGGTAGTGCACTACTGACATTCAGAAATGAAAGCTGAAGGACTTCAGCACCTCGTGTTTGGTAAATGCTGTAGAATGCCACTTACTACAGTGTACATCCTATCACCCACCTCAGGCACTTTGTCTCCATCACCTCAAGCTTCCTCAACTGTCCTGCCTTTACTGCCCAGGCTTTTGTGTCATACAAAAGCATTGGTTGCACCACTGTTCTGTACAGCTTACTATTCATATTCTTTGACATTCTTCTGTCACACACTGCCCCCAATACTCTGTGCCAGTTTGCTGCATTACCTTTTATTCTAGCCTTGACCTCTTCATTCAGACTTCCCTATTCCTCAACCAGCCAGACACTTGAAGCTGTTAACCTGTTCCACTATTTCCCTTGTATCTCAGCTTTCAACTTCTTCTGATGTGCCCTGTTTCTTGCCAAAACAACTGTCTTGTATGTAATCAGTTTCATTCCATGTGCCTTCAGTTTTGTACTCGAGCACCCTGTCATTCGCTGACTTTCCTATTTAGAATCTGCTTTGTAGTGCTACATTGTCTGAATACAGCAAGTTTTTTAATCTGTTCCCTATGGTCTGTTTGTTAATGTAGTCAATCACCTGTATAAAGAGCAGTGGGTTAAAAACTAAGCCCTAATGCAGCCCCACCCCATACTGGTAACCACATTGTGACTCCAGACATTATGCTTGTGTCATTAGGTACTTGTACATAGCCTGCACTAATTCTACAAATATTTCTGTATTTTAAACCATCCTAAGACTTCCCAAATCAGCTTTATTGGGAACTTGTCATATGCTTTCTGTTTTCTCTATGTTTAGGAATGCCCAGTCGGACTCTTTTCTCATCTCCGCCTTCTTCTCCACTGTCTGTCTCACTCCAAACATTGGGTCTTTTGTGTTGTATCCTGATCTGCACCTGAACTCATTATCTTCCACCTTACTTTTTACTACTCTGTATATGCTTTATCTGTCACCTTCCGCTGCACTTTCATGCAATGAGACTGGAGTCTGATAGCACTCTTCTGTCCGTAGTTGTGAATGTTCCCTTTGTTCTTGTACAAAGTCATCTGGGATAGGTCTTTCTCTCCATACCATGGTGAATACCTTTAGAAGTCATTTTTCCATTAACTCTCTTAACAGTTTGATTATATCTGCTGTGACTTCATTTGAATCTATTGGATCAATGGCTTGATTTTCCTTAGTTCTGCCCTTTCTTCTTCTAGGGTGGGCTCTTCTTTCATTGCAGGGTGTTGTATAGGGCAGTACAACCTCTGTGGGGTTTTCTTCTTTCAGAATCAACTAAAAGTATTACTTTCATCTGCATTTTATGTCTATGGTGAGCTGATGTCTGATGACCATTTTCTTTATCTTTCTGGCTTTGTCTTGCAACCTGATACAGTTTATTTGTGCCATCTGTTGAGCCACTTTCCAGAAACTGGTAGAATGTCTCTGATGTCTTGCTCTTTGCTATCGTGACTGCTTTCTCAGCCACTTTGTACACACACACAGTATTATTTCTTAGACTGATCTGTCTCTTTTATCCCACACTTCTTCCTGCACTCTTTCTTTCTTTTGATAATTTCCTAAATTTCTGCATTCCACCACCAGCTTATCTTGTGTAACTTATTTACATACCTGGCTCAGCTGTATATCTATTCTGTATTCTTTACACATGATATTTTGAGATGCTGGCATTCTTTTTGACCACTCCTATTTCTTATTTTTCCTTTGGTGATAGAGCCCTGAGTCTTTCCTTGATCTCCTCTTACTTCACCCTAGTCACAATCCAGGTCTTCAGCCTAGGTCTGTGCTGACTTTAGAGCTTTCTCTGACTACTAGTGACTACATGGGGCAGACAGTTTCAATGAGGATGACTTTGCACTCTGTGGTTCTACACCAATGGTCTGCTCTTACTAGGAGGAATGCTGCATGTTGACCACCTTTGTATGTGATCTTGTGGTTGTTTCTCTTGGTGAATGTGTTGGCCACCTTCAAGCCATTTGCCAAAACGAAGTCTAGAACATCCCATCATTCTTTATTCCTATTGCTCCTTACATGTGGACCTAGGCAGTCTTCACGTCCTGGTTTGTCTCTCCTGATATGGACATTCAGGTCCCTCATTTTCAGTATCAGCTCATTCTGTCCTGCTTTATCTTCTAAATTCTGCAACTATTGCCTGAGTGATCTCTTTTCATTACTATCACAACCCTGCTGTGGAGCGTAAGTTGAGATTATGAATAGTATCCTATCTTACAATGGAGTCTGATTGTCATGAGTCAGTCACTAATTCTGATGACATCCCTGTCTGTCTTCAGAAGAGTCTCATATAATTCCCACAACATTTCTAGTCCATCTTCCCCAGAGAAGTAGACTATGATTCCCAAGCCAAGTGACTTTGCCAAACTGCCCTTCTACTTTCCATTTTGTCTTATGGATACACAGGATGTCAAGCTTCCTCCATACCATCTTATCATCTACTTCCAAGCTGCATCCTGTCAGTAAACATATATTCAGTGTAGAAATCCTTAGTTAATTTTTGGTGGTTGATTGGCTTTACATTTATCTTTTGGTCAGTAGCCCAGGCTGAGGAATTGTACACCAGCTAGCCAGTAGCTTATTGACCCAGGGCTGGTAGGCTTTATGGTGGACATACACTGGCAGTATGGGCACATAGACCCATCACATTGTTAGCATGGTTCCTTGGTTTAGTTCAGAGTAGGTCAACTCCTCAATCGACTTAGCAATGGAAAGTACCCAGCCCATTCTGACAGCATTAGTCAATGTGACCAAATCACATTGAAGCAATTTCTAAACCAATGAGTGGCTATCCCTGACTCAATTCACAGTCTGTAATCCATGTTCTCCTATCTAGAGGATACTGTGCACAACAGTTGATGTCTAAAGCAGTTAGTCTACACAGCTCTTCCCCCTTATGAGACACACCTGAATACTATGGTTAAAAAAGTGAGATTAGGAAGGTGGAGGAAATACAAAGACAAGAATCCAAAATTATAAAACTATTTGATGTGTCTTGGTTATGGAAGCAGACATAAAGAGACTGAGAAAATCTCATTTTACAGAAAGGGAGAGAGAAGAGCAGGATAAATGATATGAGTGCATATGGAGTTGACAGGACTGGTAATACTATAGTGATGATGAGAAGAGGGTATAAATGACAAATTTAGACGACATAATTTCCAGACTGTATTGAAATGCATTTCTTTAAGAAAAGAGTAGTGAAAAGCTGCAGTGAACCACCAAACACCGTTATCAGACTTATTTATACAGAAGGTTCAAGAAAGACTTAATTAGATGAAAGAGGTGAGGATTGTATGAAAGTAAAGAAGCTGTTCAACTACATATACACATTACCTAGACTACATCGAATCAGGTCTTTTCTCCCCGGAAATTATCCACATTCTAATAAGCCCATTATCCTCATATTCCTGACTGAAGAAAAATGATGGAGAGCAGGGCAGACCGACAGGATTCTAGGCTACCAATGGTCTGAGAGATGAACAGCAGTATTACTCAGTGAACATTTTCCAAACGATATGGTTTCAACCCTATAGCTGGGTTACAGCTAACATAGGGAAGATAGACTCAGTAGATATGATAACACTTGTACTTCACCAAGGCCTTTGACATCGGCTACATAGGAGGCTAATAGGAATGGCAAGAGGTCTGAACAAGGACTAAGTTAACAAGTTCTATAGAGTACTGGCTGAGAGAAACACAGGTTAGTGGTTGATGTGATGCAGACAAAGAAGGAGCAAGTGGGGTGTCACAGGGCACAGTATACAGCCAATCTTTTTTTTTTAAACATGAAACATCTTTATTAAATTATCATATATGAAATAGGCAATCATACATTTATAGAAATGAAAATAAACCATATTCACATAATTTTAGTTGCAGACATTATACATCACTTATATTCTATCCAGTCATTGTCAGTCAAACATTACATAGCTCATTCAAATTCTGCTTTATTTTAAACTTTGTTCCTCCTCTGCATGTATTGTTCCCACAATATCCATTTTTTTCTATGTAATTTGCTCCTACCCTTTTCTGAAGATCCAGTTCCAGTTGCTTTTTTCTCTGTTACTATATTCACCACTGCTAATAAAGTTGGTTTAGACTTTAATTTCCATTTCTAGTAATTGCTTTTTTGGCAGCCACTATAATTAGCAAGGGATTACTATGTTTACACAATTCTGATTCTGTATCATAACTCATAAAAAATAATTTCCTTAGTTACATCAATTTGCTCACCCAGCATCTCTGACAAAGCACTATGCAGAGAATCTTTAAAGTATGCCAACTCATTATACTCCCAGAAAATATGTCCCCAGCTACCTCTGTCTTTCCCATCACACCTCCAACATTTGCTGTCTACCTGAGAAAAAATTCTTTGGAGTCTACTTGGGGTATAAAAATACCTATGTAAACATTTCCAAGCAAAGATCCTAAATCTTCTAGATTTTGTTGCAGATTTGGGAGACATACATATATCCCCCATTGTCTCTTTATGAATTGCTTATCCAATCTCTCTTCCCAATCCTTTCTAACATCTTCTGATTGATTCTTATACTTATTGTGTAATATTTTGTATAGTCTACTAATTATTTTTTTAACTGCAGCTTATGTTCTAGAATCTACTAAAAACTCAACCAGGGCTGGTCTTTCACTTAGGATCCCCCTATTTCTTTCTCTTTGCTATACTCTGATTTTAATCCTTGATAAGGAAGGCAGTCTTTATCCTGCAGTCCAAATAAATTATTGGCTTCTTCCCATTCTATTACCTTTCTCTCTTTAATTATTTAATCCCAATACTTTATTTTTTTTTTGCCTGTTTTCTCCAATAAGTTCCAGCCCCCCCCCCCTTGCCTATTGTCTGTATCCCTAATTGTAGTCATCCTTATCGGCAGAATCTCCTTTCTCTATTCCTGTGTTGGATTAGTTCTTAGAATACTTTCTGCTACTTTATGAATATAATATTCTGTATGATTATTGTTATTCTCCTTAAGGATCTACATCCAAAATCCCAGTCTCTCCCTGTTTATTGAATTTCCCCTTTTCCTCATCATCTCTTTCCACTTTGAATTATAGGTTTCTGGTTTGCTATGTATAGGAGCCTTAACTGTGTAACTCTGAAATACCCCTTCAAATCAGGTAATCCCAAACCACCTTGTTTCATTGGAAGAATCAGCTTATCCCACTTCCAGATAAAATCCTTCAGCTCTTTATTGATTGCTATTCACAACTTCTCCTCTGGTTGATAAAAATATGCCTGACCTGTGTATAAAACTAAAGGGACTAAAAACATTTTAACTACTTGTATCTTGCAGTCCATATCCATATAACAGAGTTTCCAATTTCTTAGTTTTTATGTTATCTTTTTATTCTCTTCCCAAATATCCTTAGCTACCACACCAGAATCCTTTTTAATCCATACTCCTAAGTACTTCATTTTATCATGTCTTCATAAATATGGATATTGCAGAACCAAATAATCTGTGGGTACATCATTTACAGGACACCTCTGCCTGGTTCCTGTGCTCAAATAGAAATTATTGTAGAGGAAATGACTCACTTTAATGTTCACCACTGATCCGTCATATATTTTCCTAATCAACTTTATAATTTTTTTAGGGAATGAAAATGTTTCCATTGCCCTGCACATAAACTCTCAGCTTAATCTGTCAAATGCTTTCTTTGCATGAAGACCCATTAACAACAGTGGCATTTTCTTACATTCAGCTTCCCTCTGGATAATCAATGTTCTGTTAATGCTGTCAAATGTTTGTCCCCTTCCATAAAATCATAATGATCCATACTGATCAATTTTGGCATCATCTTTGCCATTCTTTTAGCCATTATAGACATTAACACTTTATAATCATGCTTTGGGATTGAAATGGGCTGGTATATAAGAACAAAATAGAAATGAGAGCATATGGGAATTGTAACAGTATGAATATTGTCTATTTAGCCTATTGTGAACAGTGTAACTCATTTTATGTTGGGAAAACCATCCAGAGACTAAAGGATCAAATATGTAGTTACATATCTTATATACATAGAAAGAAATTTGCAAATGCACTTTTTAAACATAAGTATGATAAAGGTGAACATTACAATTTTAAATTTGTTATTTTAGAAATATGTACTGAGAATATGAGAGGTGAGGATATTTTATTAAAAAACAAATTGAAAGAACTAAGATGGATATTACGTTTTAAAGCTGATATTACACCAGTATTAAATGGTTCTGCTTCTTTAAAACCTATACTGAAAGACAATCATAACTGTGTGTGAAACTAGTTGTCTTTATGGCCTAATTAATTGGTCCTTTAAGCCTGTATTTAAAGAGTAACAATTTAGTGTTTTAGGGTGACGAGGTGAAAGCCCTCTGGGTGAAAGTTTTAACTTGCTTACATTTATCTGGCTATTTGTGTTGTTTTAATAAAAGTTTACTACATAATCCTATTGACGTGATTTTAGTGGCTCTTGTAACTTGCTCCATTTATTTGGTGAAGTCATTTGGATTTACTGAGGTTAATTCTTTTTAAAACTTTACTTTATAGCACACATATTATATCATGCTGTATACAAATATATCTACAGCTAGAGGGAAGAATAGTCAAATTAATAGATATAGAAAAGAAGAAAGAGATATTGTAATAATTATGAAATTTATAGCCAATCATGCAACAAAATGAAAGTGTGTTGTAAAAATGAACAGAGTGTTATTGGGTTATATTTTAAGAAAAGATTTAAGGAAAACTGTTATATTTGTTCCGGAGTGCACAGTGCTGGAAATTCAATGCTGAAAGGTTCAAATAGATCAGGACACCAAGCTCATCCAAACATTGATGATATAACGCTGGGAATATGCTTTAGAGTCCCTACAAGTTTAACAAAGTCAAAAAAGTCCAATATTTCCAGGTTTTCTTGTTCTGTCACATTTCCCAAATATAATTAATGCTTTGTAATCCCACATTTATTTGTCAATTTCTCAGTTGCTGTTTTTATTCCTGTTTATTTACTTCTCCCAAATCCAGTCTCTGCTTTATTTCCAATGTACTCTCAGTTCGTCTAGTCAACTCTTTTTCTTTTTTTCTGTCTCTCAAGCATTTTCCATTGAAACACTGGAAAAAGCTTCACTGGTACAGTTTCTCTCTGGTCTTTATTACCAGAAAAACAAGAAGCAGAATCTCCTTTTATTTTATAGCTCCCTTTTTTTGAACAAACTTTTGTATTTTCTCCTTATGCATCAAAAATGATTTTGTCCCTCTAGTAAAGAAAACTCTGAAGATAGCTGGGTATAGCAGTTTGAATCTCATGCCTGCTTCCTGACATTCCCTGATTAGTGGAGCAAATTTACTCCTGTTCTGCCTGGTGTACAGTCAATAATAATTTTCCACAAAAAACTCTAGTACTTTGTCCTTTTGTTACAGTTTTGTCAAAATCAACTCCTTCTGCTGGTAGGATTGCATCTTTACTATTAAAGGTCTAGGCTGCTTTCTTATGGCTAAGTTTGGAGGATACACACAATGTGCCCTTTCAATAGACAACCCCTGCTGCGGAATACCAGTCTAGTTGCTTACTTGTGCTTTCATAGAATTAGTACAGTCTATTCCTCCCAACTTCTCTGGTACAGCAGGAAATCTCAGGTTTTCCTTGCATTTTCTGTTCTCTAATTCTATTATTTTTTGAAACATCTCTTTTTGAGCAGTCTCATATTCAGATAGCCTTTTCTTTATTTTGACCTCTGATTTCTGCAGTTTTATCACCTCGTCTGAATATCTGTTTAAAGCTTCTTCCATTTTGTCTAGCCTTTTGTTATTTGAGTTTATATACTCCATCAGTGTTTCATTTATTTTAATCAGCTCTGATTACATTTGACTTATTTTTCCTCTAGGTTACTGGAAGTCATGTCTTACACTAAACCTGGAGCTTGTACTGCTTTTTGCTGAACAGCTGCCGAATTCTTCCCAGTCATTGTTTTTATCCTCATCTTTTGTTTTGTTACTGATTTTCTTCAGGTTCTCTGAATTTCTTCTTTGCTGGCATCCAGGCAGTGAACGTACTAGCCAGTTACTGAAATTTACCCCTAAATACAAGTTTACTGTCTCTCTCTTTTCTGAGTTTCTATTTTCATACCGGGAGAGCTAAAATAAGCTGTTACTCAATGTGCAGCCATCTTGGAAGTTCCAGTATACTGCCAGTCTTTTTAATAAACTTGCATTCATTATAATGAGGTAAGGAAAGAATAGAATTAATCTTTTTGTTTAAAACAAAAAGAACTAACCCTTCAATAAGGAGCAGACAACTTAGTCCTCAAGAAGACCTTGTAATGCTATCATAGTGACAGATGACAGTTAACATTTCCTATAAAAATTTGAAAATACACCCTTTTACGTAGAAGCTTCTACAGCTAGAGGGCAGAATAGTCAAATTAATAGATATAGAAAAGAAGAAAGAGATATTGTAATAATTATGAAATTTATAGCCAATCATGCAACAAAATGTAAGTGTGTTGTAAAAATGAACAGCGTGTTATTGGGTTATATTTTAAGAAAAGATTTAAGGAAAACTGTTATATTTGTTCCGGAGTGCACAGTGCTGGAAATTCAATGCTGAAAGGTTCAAATAGATCAGGACACCAAGCTCATAGACATTTTGCAGATGAAAGCAACACTAAATGTCACCTTAGACCCCAGTCAACCACCCCAGGTCAGTAAGGCAGAAATAATTGCTGCCAAGCTCCAAATTAACAAAAACAAAAGCATGAATATAGTCTATGTATATATTCCACCAGGGAATAATACCAGTTCACTAGAAGACATCCTCCAATGGTTAGCTAGTAACTATCCACAAGACACCATTGTACTAGGAGACCTTAACATCGATTGGAACACTTGTTCCTCTCAGTCTCCTACCACACATGTAAACCTGTATGGATTCACACAGGTTTTATCCACCCCTACCAGGATAGGAAAACGTAACCAAAAAAATAGTATACTGAACTGGATACTAATCAATAGCCATCCCCAAATGTATTCTGCGGGAGTCATCCCTGATGACCTCAGCGACCACTTTCTTACCTTTATCTGCAAGCACAAATCCAATTACTCTCAGCAGCCCATCTACAGAACAATAAGAAATAGTAAAAGCTTCGATCCTAGTAAGTTTCAGGATGAACTTAAGGCATGCAACTCGACTGCCCTAAAGCACCTGACCCTAGATGAAGCTGTCTCCCACTTTAACAATAAATTCCTCATCATCCTCGATGCTCATGCTCCCACTCGTTCCATGGGGGTAAAAACAAAAGCTCCCCCGTGGTTCTCTAAAGACACTAAAACAAAAATCATACTCAGAAATAAGGTATGGGCAAAATGGTGTGCTACAAAAGACCCTATAAACCAAACCAAATTTAGACAACTAAGAAATGAGACAAAATGAGCTAGTCTACCTCCATCTCCAACAAGGAAACCAAAATAACCTTCAAAAATTCTGGGCAGAGATAAATAAATTACTGCACCCAGGTCAAACCACCACTCCACCCCCCCCCCCCCCACAGCCTCTGCTGATAAACTATCAGCGGATGTTGCTAACATCTTTAATAATTTCTTCACTGAAACCATCCAAGCCCTTGCTAGCCAAATACCCCTTAACTCCTCTAACCTACTGGACAGCACTCCCAGCTCCCAGACCTCCTTTAGCTTCCAACCAGTCTCTACATCTTTCATTCGTTCACTACTCAAAAAATTAAAACCTACTACCCTAGCTGCAGACCTTCTCCCAGCAGAATATTTGCAAAAAGCTGCAGATACCATAGCATACCCTGTTTCCATTCTAATTAATCGGTCCAAATCAGAAGCCTCAGTCCATTCTATCTGGAAAATATCTCATGTCATACTCCTCCATAAAGGTGGTAACGCTACTGAGTTATCCAGTTATAGACCCATAGCCATCTTATCACCTCTGGCAAAAATAATGGAAAAATGCATCCATAAACAGCTCCTGTACTTTCTAACACAAAACAATCTTCTGGCTAACTCCCAGCATGGCTTCAGACCATATCATAGTACCACCACATCTCTCCTCACCTTCTCTAATGCTATAAACTATAACAGGAACAATAGCAAGTTATATTCAGCCCTCTTCTTAGACCTGTGCAAGGCTTTTGACATGGTCAATCATCATCTTCTCATCAACACACTGGCAACAATGTCCCTAGGCATTCACTCTGTCCAATGGTTTGAATCCTACCTGAACAATAGACTACAATCTGTCTTATGGCAGAACAAACTCTCAAACCTCCTACCCAACACTCTAGGTGTCCCACAGGGGTCCATCTTGGGGACACTTCTGTTTTCCATTTTTATCAATGACCTCCACAAAGTCATCCCTGATGTCACCTGCATTCAGTAAGCAGATGACTCAATGTTGATCTGCACTGGCACCTTGCAAACAGAGCAGCTATCAATAACTCAGAGTACTTTCAACCTAGTAGAGAACTGGCTTGCCACTCGCTGTCTTACACTAAATCCTAATAAAACAAACCTCCTACTTTTCACCCCCACGCATAGATCCCCTGCATTATCTCTCTCCATTAAGGCCAATAACGGTACCATAATCACTCCAGATGCCCATACAAAACTGCTAAGAGTAATTATAGACAACAATCTTAAGTCTGATGTGCAAGTCAACAAAACAATCAAAACCATTAACAGAAAACTGGGCTCACTATATAGGATAAAACCATTCCTTACCCCATATGCTAGAACTTCCATTGCCCGCTCCCACCTACTCTCAACACTCTACTATGCTTCCCCTTTACTGGCCAACCTAAATAAAACTGACCTTAACAAACTCTCAAGCTGCTATAACAACATAGCAAGATTTGCAACTGGTCTACCCTATAGAACACATCACTGTAAAAATCTAAATTATCTCGGGTGGCTAGAGCTTCCCAGGCAGATTCAGTATAATCAACTCATTGTGTCTCACAAAGCATTTAACCAACCAGATAATACATCTGCCCTGAAAGAAATAATTTATCCCCACTCCAACTCCAGATCACTCCAGTAAAACATAAGAATATCAGTGCAAACCATCAAATCTGACAACTCAGCTGGTGACTTCCTATTCGCCAACTCTGCTGGCAAAATTTGGAATTCCCTTCCTGCTAACATTACCCTACATGCCACCTTATCTCAATTTAAGAAAGCTCTCAAGGAGCACTTCAAGTCTCAATGGATATGTCCCTGCTCCAAGCCTGACTAAATCTTCATGCATACTGGTTTGTTAGTTCTATGTCTATAAGTGGTACTCAATTATCTTTGTTAAGCTAGTTTAGAAGACGGTTAGACTGTATTAATCTAACTGGACTACAAAATGTGTTATATTTGTAAAAATTCAACTTGACTGTAAAATGTGTTCTATATGTATAATGTTATGAAGACTCATGATCTATATGCACATTGTAATGATTGTATATGAAACCATCTGTGGAGCTTTTCTCCCCGGGCCTGCGCTGAAAATGGACATGTATCCAGTCGGACTATCCCGGTCAACAAATGTAAAATAAAAACAAAATAAATAAAAATAAATAAATTAAACTGTTTGTTGCTATGGGGCACAGAGAGCTTGAATATATTAAAAAAGGCTGAAGGAACCTTGCATATACACAGTGAAGAAAATAAGGTACAGGGTGGTGCTGATACATAGTTGTCAGGAATGATGGAATTATGCAGGATGGAACAGTGGAAGTTATGGGTGACAGACTATAGATAATTCAACTCTGGATTAAAGAAGTACATTGTTGCAGACATAGAATGTGAGTTCTAGACTAATGTACTAAAATAATGAATGTAAGTCAATAAAAAGATTAAAGGAAGCTTAGAGTGGCTGAAAAACAGTAAAAGCAGCCATCAAAACAGTAAGTGATTCAGGACTTCCAAACTAATTAGTAAAATACACATTTATATATTATATTGCAATACCAGAAGAAGGATTATGTGAGGGGAAGAAAGGAAGTAGACAGGTGTCATAGCTTATTAAATTAAGTTAATAAAGATAAAAAATAAATAAAAATCTGAACATTTACGTTTAGCTTGGTCCCTCAAGTAATTTAACAGCCAAGAGAAAGAAAAAAAAAAGAAGAAAGTAAGAAAAGAAGAAAGTAAGAAAAATGAACAGTGACATAGCACAGTCCAGAGTAAATAACATATACAGAGACATGTAGCGATTAGAGAGTGAACTGGGCCAAGTGGTATAAATATAGCAATCAGTATATATATATATTAGAAAAGGGAATAAGAACATATGCAATGAGGAAAAACATGGAATATTAAAGATATCTTTAACTAGGTTCAATGGCTCACTAGATATAGCAGGTGATAAACGTGAGCTCACTTCTGTACAAGTGCTTCATTTTTTGATAATACCGACATGGTAGCTGAATTTAGCTTTGTTACCATGAAAACATAAAACAAAATAATGTTTGCATATATAGAGAGTTAAGCTAAAGGATGGACATGACTTGTGATGAAGTTATAGCTCTCAGTGTAATTCCCTGTAAGTAGTTTGTTTTCACAGAAAATGCTACCCTAAATTTTCTTCAGAAAAGATGTCAGTTTGTGTTTGTCAAGATTTTCTTTTATCCTGCTTTTAAAACAAACTGCTGTAGATATGTTATCTAGATGAGAAAAAAAGAAGGATATGCAATGAAAGATTCCAGGTTATGTTGTTAGGCAGAGGGACCAGACAGGGGTTGGTTAGATGCCAAAGGCGAGTAAAGTAAGCTGTAAGTAATGGAAAAAGCTAAGTATAGTAGCTTATTTACTTTTTCAAGTAGTATGCATTGGCATTCCTAATGAAATTATAATATGAGCATGTATAATTTATTTACAAATGTTTAAATTATCTATGCATTTGTAAGTTAGGGGAGGATATATTCAGCTGAGGTTATGAGAACATACTTCTCCTGGTATCTCCCAAGCTTCTTTGTTTGGATTTTTTTTGTGGATGCTTGAAGTAAGGCAGTTGATTTTCTTTTCATTTTATTAAGGGGGGTAAGTAAAATGTCTGGTCAGGGATCTATATATTTGAAGAGGAAGACTGAGTCAGTCACTTTGAACAAGTGCAAGTCATTCTTCCATGTGTAGAGTATGGGAGATATATAATTTTAAATGTTAATTAGGTTGCTACAGAGAGTTGCATGTCATACAGTACACTTTACTTCTAGAGACTTCACTCTGAAAATAGGCCTCATGGAGGCTAGCCACAGTCACAACCTCTTTATTTTGTATACTCACCAATGAGTACCACAGTGTCAAAAGTGAAGCCTGAAATCCAGCAGTGGGATTAATTCTTGCATGTTACTGAGGAAGAAATATTGGAAATATTTAACCTTTTTATGTTTCTTGAATAAGGATATTCAGGCTAACAACAATAAGATAGAATTTCATGAATCAGTTCAAACTGAGAAAGAACTTACCATTTATTCACAATTTATTCATTATAAAAGCCAAAGGTCCTACAAATACTGTGGATTCTTATGTTATTAGGTTAAATAGTAGTAGCAAATACACTGAATTTAGTGAGTTACGTATACCATTTACTAATAAAAGACAGAATAATTTGTGGTATGAGAAATAATGAAACGAGAAACTGGCTACTAAGCGAAAAAGATATGACTTTATCAAAAGCTATGGTCATATACAGAACAAGCAAGTGAAATTATAAATTTCAAGTAATTGATGAGTTAGATTTGTGCAGGACAGAATCTAATAGGTTCATAGGTTCATAGGTTCATACTAGGCTATCTGCCCTGGGGCAATTATAAGCCTAGCCCGATTCTGTATGGCTTACGCCACCCCTTGATTTGAGTATACTGTGCCCTTTTTAAGGTTTAGTTTACTGTGCCTCTGTCTAATAGTGACACGGGAGTAATCCCTGGGACAAACCTACGATCCTCCATCCACTTATCGAGATTCTTCTTGAAGAGATTCAGTGAGGTGCTCTGCCTCACATGAACTGGAATTCTATTCCAGAGCGAAGGGAGCCTCTGGGTTATGAACCTGTCCCTCCAGCAAGTTCTATTTATTTCTGTGCTGAGGTTCAAGTCCCTCGAGCGTGTGGCTCTAAGGGATTTAGATTTACTGAGGTGGAGCATGTCCATTATTGCTGGATTTGACATAGCTTTGTATGTCAGGCATAGATCGCCTCGAAGTAGGCGGTATGCAACTGAGTAGAGCTGGAGTTTTTTTAACTGAGCAGTATATGACATCTGTTTGAGACCCTTGATCCTCTTGGTGAGATACTTTTGGGGTCTTTCTAATTGCTGCAGGTGTCGGGTAAGGTACATCCCAAAAGGGACATTGTATTCTATGATGGGCCTGTTGAGGGATGAATAAAGGGGCACGATTACCTGTCTTGATCTAGATGTGAAACCCTTCGTGATGAGGTGGGCTATGTAGAAGGTCTTTCTAACCACTTTGGCAATGTGGTTTTCAAAGGAGAGATTGCTATCAACTTGGGTCCCCAGGTCCCTAATAACT
This sequence comes from Protopterus annectens, assembly GCF_019279795.1. Taxonomy (NCBI): domain Eukaryota; kingdom Metazoa; phylum Chordata; order Ceratodontiformes; family Protopteridae; genus Protopterus; species Protopterus annectens. The sequence continues at coordinate 981,078,479 of NC_056735.1, read as the reverse complement.
TTCTCTGTACTTAACGGGTTTCTGCCTATGTGGTAATTTGTGGGCACATTGTTTTTGCCAAAGGGTATGACTATACATTTTTTGGCATTTAGCTTTAAACCATGGTGCTGGCACCAGTTATCTGTCTCTGTGAGACCTTTTGAAGGATGTTTGTGCCAGCTGGAGAGTTGATTATGGCGCCCAGTTTGCAGTCGTCTGTGATCTTGGTGAGCCATAGTCCTCCCACGTTTGCCTGTACCTCGGAAAAGTATATACCGAACAAGAGTGGTCCCAGGACAGAACCCTGTGGGATGCCACTTGTGACCGGTTTTGAGTCTGACATGGCTCCAGCAACTCTCACTCTGTGGGTTCTGTCTTTGAGCCAGTTTGCGACCCAACTTGTGACATAGGGATTTATATTTAAGCTGGATAGCTTATCTATGATGCCCGAGTGGGGTATTGTGTCAAATGCCTTTGCAAGGTCCAGATAGGCTGTGTGGACTACCTTCCCTTCATCTATGGCTTTGGTGACTGTTTCAAAGAAGTCAACCAGATTCAAAAGGCAGGATCTGCCCTTGACAAAGCCGAACTGGGTAGGATCTAGTGTCTGTAGGTCCCCAATGTCTTTGTTTATGAGCTCCATGATGATCCTCTCCATAGCCTTGCAGACTAAGCTAGTCAGGCTTATGGGGCGATAGTTTCCAGGGTCCGTAGAGGCTCCACTTTTGTGGAGTGGGACCACTGTTGCAGTATGCCATTCTGTGGGCACATATCCTGTAGTGAGGCTGAGATTGCATAGCTGTTTTATTCGAGGGATTAGTTCCTCTTGTAGTTCATGTAGGACGCAACCTGGGACGCCATCTGGTCCCATGGAAGCAGTGTTTTTTGCTTTGGAGAGGGCAGCCTTCACCTGAGCATCTGAAATGTTTGGGAGGCAGCCCTCTGCCGGGATAGATGCTTGCTCTTTTTTGGGGGGGGGGGGGAGTTTGCACTGAACCTGTCTGCCAGGATATTGGCGATGTCTGTGGGTTCAGTGTATTTTTTGTCATTTAGAATCAACTCAGAACAAGTCTGAGAGTTGCATCCCAGGTTTCTAACATAACTGAAAAAAGCTTTATGATTGTCTTTGGTGTCCTGTGCAATTTTTCTCTCGAAGCTGGTCGAAAAAGTCAAAAATGCAAAAACTGAGAAAGTTTATCAAACTTAAATGATATTAAAAAGACAGCTATGTGACAATGTTTTGTAACATAAATAGTGACCAGAGAAAAAGAGGTGCAGTTGAAACTCAAGCTTTATGCACTAGGTGTGTCCAAGCATTGTTTATTTCATTGTATTTGTTTTCTCCGTAGCCCTTTTTCATATTCAGTTCAGGAGTGGTATCTAGTTAAGGGACTTGCTCTCATTGCCACACAGTTAGGCAATTGACACTGAGGGAATCAAACCTTGCCCCACTTGGCCACAGTAAACAGCTCATTAACAGCTCCTTAATCCCATAAGCCAACTGACAGACATCTAACCTAGCAGTACAAAAGGACAATTTTCTAAGATGTGTGCATTTTAAATATGAACAGAAGGACTGAAATAAGAATAAAAGAAATAAAGTCTCTGAAAAAATAGAATGTTGACTTTGAACTAAATTCATGTGCACAGAGTAATATTTTGTCTGAAGATGTTTCTGAAGCATTAGAGTAGAAGTGTACTGAATGGTGAGCTCTGTGTATATTGTTAACATAGTCTGATCACCATGAGAGCCATTTGCAAAACAATATGAACTGTATATAATAATCAGAAATGCAAGGTCCTATTCAAATTGTAAAGCTTAAAATAAGTAAATTTGCATGGTACTTTGCTGGTTTGGCATGTAAAATGTCAGGAATGATCAGACAAATTCACAGTGCAAAACCAAGGAGTTAAGTATACAGAATCAATCACACAACATCTCAGTTACCTTACGTATCAGGTATCTCACAGAATCATACATTGAATTGAAGAAGTAAAAGAAAAAGAAAGATGTTCCAGTGATATGAAATGGGATGGAGTAACAGCCACAGAAATTGAAACAAAATTAAGAAAGCTCTTAATTGAAAAACCCCAGTCCCAAATGCAGTACCTAACTTCTGGCTAAAGTATTAACATCTTTACATGAAGATTTAGCCTTGAGTAAGAACTACTTATATGTGCAACCTGAAAAGACATCAACCTGGTTAACAACAGGAAAAAGGACATTCCTTCTTAAGAGTAAACCAGCAAGTCATCCTAAAAACTATAGACCAATAACTTGTCTTCTGCTGATTTATAAAATATGCAAGAGAATTGATGCCGACAAAGCTTATAGTCATTTTGAAGAAAATTCAAACATGGCAATAGACAAAATGGTAACAAAAGAAAGTCATATGGAACAAAAGATCATTTGTTGTTAAATAATGTCATAATGGAGAATTATTAGATGGGAAAGACTCTAAGTATGCCATGGATAGATTACAAAAAAGAATTTGTCAGCATCCGACATTCATTGATAAAGGAATGCTTACAGATGTGTAACATACACCCTACATTGATCAATTACATTACAGTGAACATGAAACAGTAGCAAACTACTTTGCAGCTAAGCCATGATAAAGCAGAAATGATTATCCCAAGGATAAAAATTCAGAGGTAATATTCCAGCATGACTCTTTGTCACAGCTGCCCCTTTGTCTTGCCTATAACCAGTTAAGCTCTCTACTTAACAGATTAGGTCATTGTTACAATTTGGCTCCCAGAAAATAAAAAAGTGTAAAGACTTCTCATCTTCTTTCTGTGGATGATTTAAAACTTCTGTAGTTCGTCAGATGAGGAGCTGAAAGCACAACTGCATGTTGTCAAAACTTTGTCAGATGATATAAGAAAGTCAGTTGGTCTTGATAAATATGCAAAATTAACATTTAAAGCAGGAAAGCTGCAGCACCAAGAAAGTATCAGTCTGGCACAGGAATGTGATATAAATGAACATGAGCAGGAGGGACTGCATAAATACCTGGGAATTGATGAAGGGATCAACAATAAAACACTAACAAGTGAGAACAAACTCAGTAAGGAATATTTCAGAAGACTAAACTTAATACTGAAAACAGCCCTGACATCTAGGAACAAAGTCCAAGCTATAAACCGATTTGCTCTTCCTGTTGTAACTTACAGGTTTGGGGTAATTGACTGGCCTCAAAAAGTACTGGATCAGTCGGACAGAAAAAAAAGAAAAATGCTTCATACTTATCAAATGATATATAAAAATCAGTGTACACCAAGATTATATATTCCTCATTCTGAAGGAGATATGGGCTTCCTTAGAACTGATTACATGTATAAATCTGCAGTTGTAGGACTGCATACATATCTGCTGACATCACCAGATCCAAACATAGTGAATTTTTGAAAACATGAAGAAAACAAGTCTAAGATGACTTCCCTGCTTAGTTTAGCAGAAACATATCAGTGCCAACTGGGAATGGATATCAAACCAGAAGCAGACAAAAATTAGGCAGCAAATGAATGTGCCAAAAAACAAAATAAAGAATATAAGGAAAAGGATCAGATGAGAAGGCAAGAAATGTATGAAAGGCATACATATAGATGCAAGTACAGAAAATTTCTGGAAGAACCTCATGTCGATCAGGATCCGACACAGGAATGGTTAAGGAGAGGTGAATTTAAACCAAATGATGAAAGGTTAATATTGGTGGCCCAGGATAGTAGACTTCATACATGAAAACTTGCAAACTCCACTGAACATGTGGGATAAACAGAAAATGCAGATTCTGTAAAATATAGCTGGAAACAGTCGCACATCTTGTTGATGGGTGTGATGCACTAATGGCTGAAGGCTTGTACACTGAAAGGCATAATCATGTGGCAAGATAGTTGCACTGGAGGCTCTGCAAACATTACAATATTGAAGTAGCTGAGAGGCACTGGAAACATGAGCCACACAGCATTTTAGAGAAGGATGAAGTTTATATCACATGGGATCACCCATTACCAACAGTTCAAAAAAATAGATGCGAGAAAACCAGATATAGAAGTCCACGAAAAGAAGGCAAAAGTACTACTGAAACTGATACACTCAATGATTACAGTGTCTTATGTACTGAGCGACACAAATTCATGAAATACCAGGATGTGCAGGCAGAAACAAGGGCAGTCGGAAAGAAGGATACCCATACAGTTCCAACAGCAGTAGGAACAATGGATTTCATAAAAAATAATTTACAGTCATTTTTACATATGCTACCAATACATGTAACTCTGTAGGAATTGCAGGAGGAGTAATTTCTAGGCACATTGTAGGTGCTGCAAAGATCTCTTTGACTAACATCAAAAGTTGAAGCAATGCTAATTTCACAAGCTATAATCATACTTGGAATCCATTCTTGTTATGGTATTAGAAATCCAAAGGACTTGGAGAAATTAAAACCATGAGAAATTATATTAATATCTTGCATGATTGAATTATCTACAGCCCTGGCAAGTTTGCCAGTGGAGCATTCCAAGCAAACAAAGTGAGAGTCTAAAACATTGATACACACACTGGGGAATGCACAAGTATCTATAAAACTAAAACAGAATAAGAATTAGAGTAAATGGAAAAAGTGGTATTGTTAAGAAGCACTTAGAACAAACAGGGCATTTAAAGAATGATAAATCTTGCATCTGTTGTGATCCGTAAGAAATTATTAAACTTTTGTGTTTCTCTTATGGAGCAGCAGGCTTGTTTCAGGAAATGCTCAAGAAAGACTGAAAATAATGTGTAGGCAAGGTTCAAATAAAAAATTCACCACTGTAACAGGTACAAGCAAACAAAATCTGAAAGTAATGCTACTCAATGCTAGAAGTCTAAACCTCAAAATGCATTCACTTGAGGTACTCCTTAAAATGGAGAACATCGACATCTGTGCAGTGACAGACACCTGATTCAAGGCTCCAGGGAGCACCCCTGCATTACCAGGCTATAATTCATACCACACCTTTCGGCCACCTAACCTGGACTGAAACATTAAAGGTGGAGGCATGTCCGTATTCATTAAGGATATCCACACCTCCAGGCTAGTTGCTCAGCATAATGCATCCAAGATTATCCAAGTGCAACTACCTCTGTGCAAGACCGCAATCCAAATTATAACTTGCTACAGATCCCCCACCATGTCCCAGAATTCCCACTCCTCATTTCTTGATACACTGGAAAATATTAGGGTACAATCCAACACCCTAATAATGGGTGATTTCAACTACACGACCATTAACTAGGAAAACTACTCATGTACCAACTCTTTTGCTCAATGTTTTCTGGAATTCATAAATTCCAATGCCTTGGATCAACTTATCCACACCCCCACCAGTGGAAGCAATATCCTAGACCTGGTCATTACCAACATGGGTGACTGGTATTTCACACCAGAGGTCAATTCCTTGTTGGTCAGATCCGACCACAAGCTAATCACGCTAGACATCCACATCCAGCCCCCACCCCCACTAGGGAAACCACTGTAAATAATTTTCCAAAGCCAACTTCACGCTTCTTAAGACAGAAGTGGCAAACTTCACAACACCCATACAGACGGACAGTAGAGGTACGACTGCTGAATCCTACACAAATGCAATATATAAGCACTTACACGAGTGCATGTATTGTGCTATCCCTAACAGAACCAAGATGAAATCCTCCAAAAAAGGAAGCCAATCTGGTGGTCCCCTGCCATAAACAAACTTTACAACAGAAGAAAGAAACTGTTGCAAAAAAAGAGTAAAATCCCATGATTGGAGGAACTCCCTGGTCAGCCTCAGTAAGAAGCTGAGATCCCTCATAAAATCCTCCAAAGCTAGTTACGAAAACAAAATCGCCACTGATTCTAAAGACAACCACAAAGCATTCTATAGCTATGGCAAGAATCTCAATGGCAACACTCAGGTCTGCTCTGCATTACAGCACAATGGCACTAAATATACAGAACCAACTGATATTGCCAACATCCTGGCAGATAGGTTCAGTGATAACTTTACCCCCCCCCCCTCACTCCCTAAAGGGACCATCTCTATACTGGAAGAATCCAAGGTTCCTGTAATCATGGCTGCATGGGTAAAAAACACACTCTCCAAAGCCAAGAACACAGCATCCATGGGACCTGACAACATCACAGGCTGCATTCTACATGAACTGCAGAATGAACTGGCACTCCATCTAAGCGCCATGTTCAATCATAGCCTCACCTCAGGCTTTGTGCCCACTGAATGGTGCACAGTGACAGTTATCCCACTCCACAAAGGGGGAGCCACCACAGACACTAGGAACTACTGCCCCATTAGCCTAATGAGCCTGGTCTGTAAGCCATGGAACGTATCATCATGGAACTTATAAACAAAGACATTGGTAATGTCCATACTCTGGACCCCACCCAGTTCGGGTTTTTAAAAGGCAGATCATGTCTCCTAAACTTCTTTGAAGCAGTCACCAAAGCCGTAGATGAGGGTAAGGTGGTTCACACAGCCTATCTAGATCTTGCCAAGGCTTTTGACACCATCCCCCACTCTGGAATTATAGATAAACTCACTAAACTAAGTATAAATCCCTATGTCACAAGATGGGTTGCCAATTGGCTCATTGACAGAACCCACACTGTGAAAGTAGCAGACTCCAAATTTGACTTCAGACCAGTGACAAGTGGAGTACCACAGGGTTCAGTCCTGGGTCCTCTCCTGTTTGGTATCTACTTTTCTGAAGTACAGGCTAACATAGAAGGTCTTTGGCTAACAAAGTTCACAATGACTGCAAACTAGGAGCCATATTCGAAACTCCTAATGATGTGGGCATCCTGCAAAAGGGCCTTACTGAGACAGATGCCTGGTGTCAAAGCCATGGCCTCAAGCTCAGTGCCAAAAAGTGCATTGTCCATCCCCTTTGGTAAAACTCTGTACCCATGAGCTACCACATAGGGGGTAGTCTACTTAACACTGAAAGTTTGATAAGAGACCTTGGGAAACAGGTGGACAATAGTCTCTCCTTTGATAATCACATCACCACAGTAGTCAGGAAATCCTTCTATGTGGCACACCTCATCACAAAAGGTTTATCATCCAGGAAAAAAGAGGTCATTGTTCCCTTCTACTCATCACTCTTTAGACCCCTTATAGAGTACAATGCCCCTTTTGGTATGTACCTCACAAGACATCTACAGCAACTGGAAAGGCTGCAGAAATACCTCACAAAGAGGATTACTGGCCACAAACAGATGCCCTGTCTCAAAGAACTCCAGCTTTACTCCGTTGTATATCGCCTACTCAGAGGCGATCTCTGCCTAACATACAAAGCTATGTCAAATCCAGAGTTGTTGGACATGCTCCACCTGAAATCCCAATCCATCCAAGCTACACGCTCTAGGGACCTAAACCTTGTCAACAGAATAAACAAAACATGCTGGAGGGATAGATTCCTGTCCCAGAGACTTTCCATACTCTGGAACAAACTACCTATCTATATCAAACTAAGCTCCTCTTTAGCACTCTTCAAGAAAAATCTTGATGACTGGATGGGAAATAGTAAATTCACCCTGGGGATCACCTCTGTGGCTCTGCTCGACAGGGGCACAGGAAAATAATTTTCTTGAGTGACGAAAGCCAGGGTACCTTTTTGGCTAGGCTTATATAGGCCCTAGGGCCAATAGCCTAGTACCTAACTATGAACCTACCTAAAATATTAAGCATTTGGCATTGTGTATGTATGTATATATATATATATATATATATATATATATATATATATATATATATATATATATCTATATATATGTGTGTGTGTGTGTGTGTGTGTGTGTGTGTGTCAAAATAAAAGACAATGCATATGTGTACTTGATAAAAATGTAAAATCATTTCTTAAGTCAAATAATGCTTATTCCAAATGTTTCTTTTCTGATAGTGGTCTATATCTGTATAATGTTGCATGTGATTTTTGAATGAGAGGTCTACAGAACATTCATTGCTGCTGTATTCTTAACTATATGCGGATTCCACACCATGGAAGCCTGACATCTGGCCAGTCTTCCAGACTTCTGTATATATGCACCCTGCATATCATAAGGCATAAAGGTGATGTTTGGGCGTATCAAAATCAGAACTTCTTTGCTGCCAGTCTGAATTATCTTTTACACTGTTGGTCTGTTTACCTGTGTCCATTGTCTTCCAGTTGAATGCATTTTCATTCTCCAGGGACTTCCTACACCTGTTTGTTGTTTTTGCAAGATAAGTGCCCCGTTGGTGATTTTGTTTTTTCTTTTTATTTTTGTGTTCCTTGAGGTTACTATCATCCAGGAAGGGTAAATTCTGGTGTGGGAGACAGATTACCCATAGAGACTGCCACAATAGCTGTCTTTGTTGCTTAGGTGCTTCTCATGACCACACATCTTGTTTTATTTGTGAGGTGTTTGTTCCAAAAACCCTTCGCAGTAGACTTTCTTCCCTTTCCTTGTATTTTGAGAACCATCATGATAGGTTACTTGATAACGATACTATGTTAGGAATTTCTCACCCTGAGGGTCAGCCGTTAGGGAAGAAGAAAGTTAAAAGGTTACAAGTGGAATCTTCCACTGTCCAACCTCTGCCATGTGTTTCTCCTGAGGTCGTTATGAACCCAGAGGCTCACCACAGCTGTGTAGTTGGATTTCTCTGCCATGATCATGTTGGAGGCTGGTGAAGATCTGGCTGGCAGCACATCCAAAGAGACTTTGCAGACATCTGTCTCAGATGTTCAGATGGAACCATGGTTGATTTTTTCCTGAGGGGCCTAGGGGAGTTCCTCAGTTTCTACTTGGGGAAGAAGTTCTTACTACAGTTCTCGACTGTCATCCTGGATCTGAGCCTTCTCAGGATGTTCCCTTAAAAAAGAAACAAAAAATTAAACGTTTCTTCTGCTTCTAGGGATCTACAAAGTGACTGTCAGGCTTTTACTCAAGGGTTATTTTCTGTCTTAATGTCCTTAAAGCCTCTTCATGGAGTTTCAGTTCCTGCTTCACCTTGGTCCTCTACTCCTCTTAAAAGGCCTAGAGACCAGGATTCTTCTGAGGATGAGTCAGATTCTGCTGATGAATCCCTAACTTATTGTATTCACATTTTTTCTCCTTTGAATCATGAGTCAGAGGAGGAGGAATCTACTAGTCCTGATATTGCTTTGGAGGAAATTTCCTTTGGGGACACACCCTCTAGGATGATGGATTTTTTTTTAAGTGGGATTGTACTCAGGTCTCTGATATTCATAAAAGGTGCTATGAGTTGCTGCAGCTGAACTCTCCTAAATCTGCAGCTATTCCTCCTGTCTTGTCTGCTTTACTGGATGCTTTCTCCAATGCCCCTTAGACACTTAATTCTCTCCCCCAGAAGCCTGATAGGTTTTATTGGGTACCCGAGGATACCCGAGGATCGTTCTTTTTTATATAAATGCCCTGCTACTGACCCTTTGGTAATGTCTGTAGCCTGTTTCCTTTGCCCAAGTTATTAGGGTCTGACAAGGACAGCAGAACTATGGACAGGCTCGGCAAACAGGTTTAGACTTCTGCTACCTTAGCTTTTAGGGCTATTAATTATCAGACCCTTATGCCTAGGTATGTGTTGGCTCTTCTTTCTCAGGCCTGTCAACTTATTTCTGATTTTCCAGACTCTTGAGAGTAAATCTTCTTTTCTTTTGTCGCTACGGACTTCCTCTCAAGTTGTTCATCATTCTGTTAAATGAAGCTATGATGCTGCGGATGCCTCTTCTAAGGTTGCTGGTTTTGGTTCAGATATGGGGAGGTATTCTTGTCTTAGGCTTCAACCTCTACCTGATAACATTAAAGCTAAGTTGATAGATGCTCCTCTGGATTCTAAAATGTTATTGGGGAAGTTGCTGCTGGTTTAAGTCTCTTCAGGATAAGGGTAAGGTCTTACAGGAACTTAAACATGTGTGTTTCTCCTGTACCTAAATTTCAAAGAAACTACCCTGCTAACCCTGCCTTTTTTCATAGTCAATCATGTCCTTCTTCTAAAGATAAGAGTGGCAAACCTTCTAAGACTACTCAGTTTTTGGGGACTCCTAAGCCTTTCTTTCTGGACAAACCAGGTTTGGTGTGACTATCCGTCCCTTCCCAGCCACATTCCTCTTTTTTCTTTGCCTTTCTCTTTCTTCCACTTTGGCTTTAGATCAGTCAGGATTCTTGGGTTCTGTCGATCATTTGTCAAGAGTACTTCATGGTGCGGACATCCTGTCCTCCGTTTATGGGCATTCCTCAGCTTCCTTGGGAACATCTTCCCCTTTTACCAGAGGTTCATCAAGATTTCTTGTCTCAGGGTACTATTCAAGAGGTACTTGTGCCCCAAAGGGGGAAAGGGTTCTACTACCAGCTACTTCTAGTGCCCAGAATAGTAGGCACTTGGAGACCTATTCAAGACCTCTGGCATCTAAACACTTTTCTAAAGGTACCTTCCTTTCAGATGCTGTCCCTTCAGATTCTGTTTCCTCTCTTGCTCCCTCAGGTCTATACGGTGTCTCTGGATCTCAGAAATGCTTATCTTCATATTCTGCTCTGTCTTCTTTTCAGGAAGTTTTTGCATTTCTCTGTTGCTTCCTGGCATTTTCAGTTCTCTGCTTTGCCCTTTGGCCTTTCTACTGCTCCAAGGGTGTTCACCAAATGCCTTGCTCCTGTGATTGCCTTTTGCAGACTTCAAGGAATCCAAATATTTTCTTACTTGGACGACCTGTTGATTTAGGTCTCCTCACAGGACACCATTTTGCAAAATCTTCATTTTGCCATATCCCTTCTTCGGAGCCTGGAGTTCACTATAAATTTCAAAAAGTCCTCTCTGACTCCTTCTCATGATCATGTTTTTCTGGGTTGCAGGATTCAGATGGTGCAAATGCTAGCATCACTGTCCCCTCCAAAGGCCTTAACTCTCATTTCTTTCTAGCTTTCTTATTCTTCCTCTGGCTTCCATTACCTCCAGGGAGTGTCTGAGAGTTCTGGGTTTCATGGCATCCACCATTCCGATAATCCATCTGGCCAAACTTCATATAAGAAAGTTTCAGTGGTTTCTGAAGTCAGTGTGGCTTCAACATGCTCATCTTCTAGAATTTGTAGTCTCTTCTTCCTTGCCTCAGACAGGAACTTCTCTGGTGGATTCAGCAGCCATCTCTGAATCCAGGGATCCCTTTTCATCTCCCTCTTCCATCTCAAGGATTGTTCACAGATACCTCAGACATGGGATGAGGGGCGACTTTTGTCTCCCTAAAGGTACAGGGGGTGTGGTCACCTTGTCAGCAGAAGGGGCACATCAATGTCAATGAGATGGGAGCTCTTCTGCTGGCTCATCAGGCCTTTCAGTCTCTCTTATCTCAAGAGCTTCTCAAACTGTTCACAGACAATAGCACAGTGATGTGGTATATCAACAAACAGGGAGGAATGAGATCTTATCTTCTTTGCCAGTTGGCACATTTGGTATGGGATCTTGCTGTCAAGTGTCAAGTGACTTTTCAGGCAGGTTATAGCCTTTCCGGTCAGAACATTGTGGCAGACACTCTGAGCAGGTCCTTAAATCAGTCTTATGAATGGATGCTTCACATGGATGTGTTTCTGGACATTATCCACCAGCGGGGTACCCCTCAAGTGGATATTTTTGCCCCTCCCCCGAACAAACAATTTCCTCGATTTTGTGTCAGGAAGGTGGATGGCCTCTCATCCTCCTGGAAGGTGATGTTTCTTTATGCATTCCCTCCCCTTCCTCTCATTTTGAAAGTCCTCTTCAAAAATCAATAGGATGCTCCCAAAATCTTGTTGGTGACTCCCTTTTGGCCATGACAACACCGGTTCCCTCTTCTTCTGCATCTAGCCAAGGGCAATCATCACAAGTTACCTCTCAGAGTGGATCTAATCACACAAGACAAGGGATTTCTTATCCATCTCTACCTGTCCATGTTTCATCTGACACTTTGGGTGATAGGATTTTGATTCCTCATGACACATTTTTTCTGAGGACATGCTGCAAGTCCTGCAGGAGGCCAGGAAACATACAGCTATAAAATCCTACTTATCCAAATGGAAGAGGGTTTTTTTGGTGTCTCTCTCTCTTGTAAACTGGACGCACTTACTGTGGCTGCTCCTTTGGTTCTCTCTTATTTGAGTGAGTTGATCATTGCTGGCTTGGCCTATTCTTCTATTAAGGCCCACCTATTAGCTATCTCTGCTTGTTTGCCTTTTTCTCCTCCTTTAATTGCTAGATTTGAGGTGAAATAATTTCTTAAAGGCATCCTTAATATTAAACCTCCCAGAAAGCCTGTTCCTTCTCCCTGGGATCTTATTTCTGTTTTGGAGAAGTTGACTCAGGCTCCCTTTGAGCCTGCTGCTTTAACTTCCTTGCAACATTGTTCCTGGAGGACTGTTCTTTTGTTAGCACTTACTTCTGCCAGGCGGTTGTTTGAGTTGCAGGTTCTTATGGCTTCTTTTTTGATCTTTCATGAGGACATACTGTCCTTGTGCACTAACCCTTCTTTTATGCTAAAGGTGGTTAATGAGCTATCTCCTAATCAGTCTAGTAATCTGCCTACATTTTTTTATAATTAAAAATACTGCATCAGTGAATGTCTTAGTACAGTTGTGTAAAATGTTACCATAACGGTAGATGTCCTTGCCTTCACTGCTGCAGTATTCACTCCCTCCCTCCATCTCCCTAGTTCTTTACCTTTCTGGATGTACACATTACCTCTTGGGTTCCTTGGACTGGTGTTCCTCCTAGGGCAATTAGTTCTATTTTTGGTAAACCTGAATGTCACCTTTATGCCTTACATTATGCAGGGTGTGTATGGTGATGTTCAGCATATCTTTCAATTTCAGAAGTCTTTGGAAGACTAGCCAGACGTCAGGCGTCCATGGCAGGGAATCCCCATATAGTTAAGAATACTGCAGCAGTGAAGGCAAGGACATCTACCATTAGTAAGATTTTACACAATTGTACTATCTATAGAATATATGTACATCTCAACTGTCCAGATTTTTGCCTCATATTTTTGGTCTGTTCCTTATAAAATTTATGGTTTTGTGGCAAATTACTGAGGACTGAGGTTATTAAATAATGACATACATTTGAGTTTCAGGCTTCATATCCTTCAGACAATGCTTGCCAACACAAATCCTCCTATTCTAGCAATTTTCTAAGTTAATAAGAGCAATATTTAATATCTGTCCCTACTTTTGGGTCTTTGTCTCCACCCCCATTATTTTAGGCTTTGTCAAGATTTCTTGCACTAAGAAGTTGAGAGGTATAATGTCTATGTTCAGTGACTTTTCTGTGGTTTGAGGAAGGCTTACTTTGTCATGCCCTGAGAACCTATGACAAGTCCTTTAAAATAACATTACTTAATACTTGCAGTTGAGCAAGTGACCTCAATGTCAAACGTTATTTTTTTAATGTTCGATGAAGCAAGCTCTAAAGTGTGCATGTGTAATAAGCAATTAAGTAAGTAAAGGTGCCTTGGACTTCCTTTAGGTAGTTTGTTCAAGGTGCTGTTGTACAAGTAACTGAAAGCTTGGAAAATGCTGTAAACATAAATGATAATTTGTTAGTTTGTGGTCAGACAGGAGAAAGTCATGACAATAAATTGAAACAGCAGCTGAACTGGTCAAGGCAACAAAATTTCAAGCTAAATTGAAATAAATGCAAATTAAGAGTGACAAGTGTGAAATACATGAGTTCATATTTTAATGTCAGAAGGCCTGAAGCCTGGTAAAGAAAACGTCAGAAGAGCTGTACAGATGCCACAGCCAGTAAACAAACAGGCATCATAGAGTCTTCTGTGAAAGGTCTGGCAATCTGCTACTATTTTCTCTCCTTGCCAAGTAAACTCATATATGATGGATGTTCATAGGTAGGTACTAGGCTATTGGCCCTAGGGCCTATATAAACCTAGCCAAAAGTGTACCCTGGCTTTCACCACCCAAGAAAATTATTTTCCTGTGCCCCTGTCGAGCAGAGCCACAGAAGTGATCCCTGGGGTGAATTTCCTATTTCCCATCCAATCATCAAGAATTTTCTTGAAGAGTGCTAATGAGGAGCTCTGTTTGACATAGATAGGTAGTCTGTTCCGGAGTATGGGAAGTCTCTGGGACAGGACTCTATCCCTCCAGCCAGGGCCGGCCTTAGCTGAAATGGCACCCTAGGCGAAGCACTGCTCTGGTGCCCCTTAAGCCCCACCCACACTGAACACAAGGAGCACCCCTATTTGAGCCACGCCCACAGAAGGGTCACTCCCACAAACACTCAAGTTCTTTCCATTAAATGCATGAAAATCCAAGTCATACTGTTAAGACACCTTGTAGTTTAGTTGACTGCAATTGAAGGCTGAATATCCTTAAACCTGGTTGATCTGTTGCTTGTGTAGTGTTATCTGCAGTCAAGAGACAGTATTAACTTTTTTGCAATGTGCATTGATGTTTCATAGATGTTTAGTTCTCATTTGGTCTAGTGTAGCAGCAACTCTACATTTTTACTACATACCCTGATGTGCTTCATGCTCTTCACAGGTCAGCCATCAAGTCTACATACTTCAGACAGCTACATATTGTGATGTGGTGGCGCTGCAGCTGTATGCTGACCGAGGCCAAAAAGGAAAGCAGTGTTACTACAGTCAGTGACTTCTTGAATTTTGCATACAACTTACCAACAACAAGCAGATTTCAGAATTGTATTGGCAGTGTTTATCCATTATGGGTTGCAGATGGATGTGGGACCTTTAAATTCAGTTTTAAACAGCAGTGTACTACTTTCAGCTATCAGATCCACTCAAGTAATTTGAAGGCATATTTAAGACAAGAGACATTGATATTGTCAAATGATTTATTCCATTACTTGTCAAGTACATTTTTATATGCAATCTTTGGCAGTAAAATGTTGCATTTGTACAAACTGTCAGGTCTGGTTGACCAATTTGAAAACAAGTTTCAGTTGGCACAATTAATGCTAGAGACATTGAAATAGTTAGATTTTAATTTCATTGCTGGCTACTAGACATTTACTTTATACAGTTCATACTCCAATTTTATTGTTGTCAGATGACTTTATTGTATTGCTGTCCCATTACATGTACAGTTCTATATGCAATGTTTGACACTTGTAATTGTCACTTCATGTGAAAGACATTGGAAATTGTCATTTAATTATTCATTTGCTTGCTACCAGATGAACATTTCCAACTGCAGTCTTCAATAATAAAAAGTGTTTCACTTCTACAAACTGTCCAGTCTGCTTGATTTAAAACATTGGGTTTCAGTTGGCACTATTAATGCTAGACATTGAAATAGTCTGATTTTATTTAATTGCCGGCTACTAGACATTTCTATATGCAGTATTTGACAGTTAAAATGTTTAACTTGCAAAGTGTCAGGTCCACATGAGTAACTGTAAGACATTCATTTAGCTGGTTCAGTTCATGCTTGACATTGTAGTCCGGTTTTATTCCACTGCTGCCATTAGATGTACATTTCTATGTGTACATGTTCCACAATGAAATGTGTGACGTTCACTTGAACTGACACCCTTCATGTCAACAATTGTCATTCAAGTATTCCTTTGCTGGCTATTAGATGTACATTTCTAAATGCAGTGTTAAACAGTAAAAAGTGTTGAACTTGTACTAACTGTCAGGTCCACTTAAGTTGAAGACATTAGATGTCAGTTGGTGCACTTCATGTTAGACATCAAAATTAGTCACATTTCATCTGCTGCTATTCATGCATTTCTATATGCAATACTTCACAATAAATGTGTAACGTGAACAAAAAAAAGTGTCTGGTCTGCTTGAGCAATTTTGAAAAGGTTAGTCATAGTTCATGTTAAAGACATTGAAATAGTCAGATTTCATTTCATTGCTGGCTACTAGACACATTTCTATGTAATGTGTGACTTAAAATGTTTAAATTGCCAAACTGTCAGGTACACTTGAGTAATTTGAAGACACTTTCATTTAGCTGGTTCATGCTTCAGACATTGTAATAGTTTGGTTTTATTCCCCTGCTGCCATTTGATGTACATTTCTATATGCAATGTTTCACAGTGAAATGTTACACTTGTACAAACTGTCATGTCTACTGCAGTCTTAGAGATTTCCGTTGGCACATTTCCTCTGAAAGATAAGTGTATCATTGCCTGGTAATTTATTAAAGACTGGCACTGACCCTATTGGCATTATACAACTACACAACGAACCTAAGATTGGCCCTAGGGTCTATACAAGCCTAGCCATAACCAATTCCCTGAAACATTAGCAGATGCAAGAGCAGGGTTTGACTTTGTTATAGCCATTCAGGTTAGCCAGTCACAGTAGTAGAGAAGTGCACAACTGACAGTACTCTGAGCTTCCCTACAGGAACTCTGTCATACTGCAAAATTATGCCTTACACTGTAAAATCTCAACTACAGGGTAAATCAGACGTGAAATCATGCATAATTTGCACTCCATTACCTGCCTACTTACTAAAGCTGCACTTATCGTGCCTTGCACTGAGCAAATCTATCACCATAGTCTATCTAGCAAGATACCTCATTCATTGAGATCATAGCCAAGGCCACAAGTCTATCTTGTCACATAGTACTTAAATATGTTAGTTGTAGTTTGGAGAAGCTTCTCTCCCCTGATGCAGCTGTCATTAGCAGTGTCAACAAAATGTGCAGAGCTACCACTACCTGTGGGAAAATCTTAAGTAATGCGTGCTTTATTACATTGACATCCAGCACTAATAATCCCTTTGGAGTAATGCGATAAAGTGTTTAATTCTTCATACAGCTGTACTGCATCAATATCAACAGATTCCAACTGGGTTAACGGACAGAAATGAAATATGTTCAGTAACTACCAAGAGTTCCTGTATGTTGTAGAGGAAGCCAAAAGTAGCACTGAGCTGGACGTTGAGTGAACCTGTCCTTCACAGATGACTGCAACATCAACACGAGTGTTGAAAGTTGACGTTATTCTGTTCAGGACTAAGTCATTTGGTTGATAACAAAAAAGTCTCCGCTTTCCTGGGTCTCACCTCATCTGCACCAGGAAACTGGAATTCTACCTCCAGTGCTTCAGCTAGCTCAGTGGTAGTTACGTTTACCATTTTGTACCTTGTGGCCCTGTATTATGTTAAAATACTTTTCAGTTCATCAAGCAGAATCACTGCTTGATCAATTTGCATGGAAGAGCTTTGCAAATGTTTGCTTCAACCTTCACTAATGCATCATACCAGACCACCAGTGCTATTAAAAACTTAGCACTTGTACTACTCAGCCATGCCGCTTCAGATATGCGTTAGGATCCTGATCTTTTGTAAGTTCTGCCACTGAAACCAAGGCATTGGAAAGTGCACCCACTTCAGATCACGCTGCTTTGGCACTTTCTACCCTACACTTCCACCTGGTCTCACAAAGTGGCTTTACAGATAGACCTGACACATGACAAAATATTTTGTACCTCTGAAAAGTGTACATTCGTTGCAGATTACCAAAGAATGAAACATCTACTAAAGACTTTACAGCATCATTAATTACAAGATTGAGACTGTGACAGCCTGAGGGTACAAAAAATGCATGCGGAAAGACAAGATTCCTGCAACACCAGAATGTTTTCATTTCATATTTGAGCCAATATGTCATAACCCTGGCCTCTGCAGTTCTCTAGTGGAATTCCCAAACTTAAGTTCATTTAACATGGTCAGTGAGAAATCCACCAGTAGTCCCAGTAACATGAAGGACAAAAAGTACCCCTTTCCTTCGTTTCATTGCATTCACAAAATGGACAGTGACGTGTTACACTTGTATTGTCATGTCTGCATGAGGCACTTAAGTGTTCAGTTGGCACACAGTTCACTGTACACTGCAACTGGCAGGTAGGCTGGCAATGACCCTACTGCCATTATGCAACCACACCTTCCATTATGCATGCAGAAACATTAGCAGATGGAAGAATATGGTTCAACTTTGTCCTAGCAATTCAAGTAAGCCAGTTACAGTAGTACAGAATAGTGCCTAGTTGACAGTACTTTGTGCTGCTGCCCTACAGGAACTCTGGCATTGAAAAGTATTATGCCTTCTGCTGTAGCATCACACTACAGGGTACATTGTACTTTGCACACTGTTCAGTCTCTCCCTAGCTACTTACAAAAGCTGTAAGTTTCATGCCTTGTAATGAGCAAAACAGTTATATCAGCATATAACATCTAGCAAGAGCAATTATTAATTCAGATCATAGCCAATCCAACAAGTTTACCTTGTAACATAGTACTTGTTTGGAGAAACTTCACTCCCCAGATGCAACTGTCACATGCAGTGTCAACAAAATGCACAGCACTACATCTAGTAAGACATCGGCAAATATGCATTTATGGACCTCCAGCACTGACATTACTCCAAAGGGATTATCAGTGTTTAATTCTTCATACAGCTGTACTGCATCAATATCAGCAAATGCAAAGTGGGTTAATAGACAATTTATCTTCAGTAACTACCAAGAGTTCCTGTGTGTTGAGGAAGCCAAAAGTAGCACTGCAAGCTGTAAGCAGAGTGAACCTGTCCTTCACAGATGACAGTGCAACAACAAGAGTGTTGAAAGTTGACTTTAAAATTCTGTTCAGGACTAATTACAATCATTTAGTGCATAACCAAAAAGCCTCTTTCCTGAATGTCACCTGCTCTGCACCAGGAACCTTCAATCCAATTTTTCAATCAAAAGTTGCATTTGTCATTTTTACCTTGCTGCCCTGTATTCTGTTAAAAGCCTTTTCAGTTCATCAAGCAAATCACTGCTTGATAATTTGCATGGAAGAGCTTTGCAAATGGTTACGGACTTGTTCAACCTACTAATGCATCATACCAGACCACCAGTGCTATTAAAACTTAACACTTCTTGTACTGCTCAGCAATGCTGCTTCAGATATGCCTTAGGATCCTTGCCTTTTGTAAGTTCTGCCACTGAAACCAAGGCATTGCAAAGTGCACCCACTTCAGATTACACTGCTTTGACACTCTCCCTACACTTCACCCTGGTCCAAGTGGCTTTACTGTTACACCCGTCACACTGCTTTGACACTCTCCCTACACTTCAACCTGGTCCAAGTGGCTTTACAGTTAGACCCGACACATGGCAAAATACTTTGTACTAGAGTTAGAATGTAAAGTGTACATTCATTGCAGATTACCAAAGAATGAAACAGCATCTACTGAAAAGTTTGCATCAGCAATTACTAGACTGAGATTGTGTGACAGCCACAGGGTACAAGAAATGCATGTGGATGTAAAGACAAAATTCTTGCCTGAACAGTTTCCTTTCATATTAACAGCCATTGTCATAACCCTGGCCACTGCAGTTTTGTGAACTCCCCAACTTCAGTTCATTTAACACAATGTCACTGAGAAAGCCAGCAGCAGTCTCAGTAGCCTGGAGGAAGGAGAAAAGTACACATTTCCTTCCAGTTTCATTGCATTCAGCAATACAGACAGTCAGTGACATTTCTATATGCAATGTTTCAGTGAAATGCTACGCTTTTCAAACTGTCATTTCTACTAGTCACTTAAAAACAGTAGGCTTGTCACAATTCATGTTAAACTGTACCATTGTCAGATAATTGATCAAAGACTGGCAATGACTCTATTGGCAGTAGGCAACTATACCTTCAGTACACATGCAAGAGACATGGTCAGCTTCGCTATACCCACTCAGGTAAGTTACAATATAGAAGTGCATAGCTGACCATACATGGTGCTTACCTGCCAACTCCACTGTAGTGCCTCCCTACAGGAACTCACATACTACAGAACTGTTGTGCCTTCTGCTTACAACTGTAAGCAAGTCATACAAAATTTGCACACTGTTATTCATACCTAGCCACTTCCTAAAACCGCACTTTTCTTGCCTTGCACTGAGCAAATCTATCAATTATATCAGCAGAGTCCATCTGACAAGATATTTCATTATTAATAGAAATCATAGAAAAGCCCACAAGTCAATCCTGTAGCATAGTACTTCTTAAGTATGTTTTGATTAGTTTGAGTTTGGAGAAGCTTCTCTCCCCAGATGCAACTGTCACTGGCAGAGTCAACAAAATGTGTAGAGCTACCACTACTTGTGGGAATATCTCCACTAACCCTCGCTTTTTCATTAAATTAAGGACATCCAGTGCTGATAATCCCTTTGGAATAATGTGGCAAAGGGTTTTTAATTCCTCATACAGCTCTACTGCATCGATATCAGCAGAGTCATTGTGGGTTAAAAGATTCTGCAAGTCTTTACAGAGCTGCAATAACTTATCATCAGAAACAGTAGAGAGGTCTTGTATGTTGTAGAGGAAGCCAAAAGTAGCACTATGAGCTGCAAGTTGTGTGAACCTGTCCTGCACAGATAACAATGCAACATCAACAAGAGAGTTAAAAAAGTTGACTTTAAAATTCTGTTCAGGACTAATTAGACACTCATCATCAGCTTCATAATCAAAAAGCTTCCTCTTTTTCCTGGGTCTCACCTCATCTGCACCAGGAAACTTGAGTTCTACCTCCAGTTCTTCAGCTAGCTCAGTAGCAGTCACTTTTGCCTGTTCGTACCCTGTGACCCTGTATTCTGTTAAAAACCTTTTCAGTTCTTCAAGCAGAATTACTGCCTGATCAATTTGCATGGATGAGCTTTGTAAAAGTTTACTGACTTGTCCAACCTTTACTAATACATCATACCAGACTACCAGCACTATTACAAACTTAGCCCTTTTCATTGTACTGCTCAGTGATGCTGCTTCTGAATATGCCTTAGGATCCTTCCCTTTTGTAACTTCTGCCACTGAAACCAAGGCATCATAAACTGCACCCACTTGGTATCTCACTGCTTTCACACTTTCTACCCTACACTCCCACCTGGTCTCACACAGTGGCTTTACAGTTAGGCCTGACACATTATCCTGAAATATTTTGTACCTCTGAGTAGAGGATGTAAACAGAGTGTACATTCGTTGCAGATTACCAAAGAATGAAACAGCATCTAGTGAAGACTTTGCAGCATCACCAATTACTAGATTGAGATTATGACAGCCACAGGGTACAAAAAATGCACGAGGATTTAAGGCCAAGATTCTGGCCTGAACACCAGAATGTTTCCCCTTCATATTAGAGCCATTGTCATAACCCTGGCCTCTGCAGTTTTCGAGGGGAACTCCCAAACTTTTGAGTTCATTTAATACAATGTCTGTCAGAAAACCACCAGTAGTTTCAGTAACCTGGAGGAAGGACAAGAAATACTCCTTAACTTCCACACTTTCATTGCATTCAGCAATACGGACAGTCAGTGACATCTGTTCCTGATGACTGCAGTCAGAAGTGCGATCCAATATAATGGAATAGTACTTTGCATCAGTTATCTTTTGCAAAATAGTGTCTCTGACAGACTTTGACATTAACATTATCAACTCATTCTGAATGGTTTTCCCCAAGTAGTGATCATGGATCTCAGCATTACTGATATGACGAAGATGCTCTTGTATTACTGGATCAAACTTGCCCAACAGCTGCACTAACCCGAGGAAGTTGCCATTACCACTTGTAAAGAGTCTATCCTCACTACCCCTAAAGGCCAAGTTATGTTAGGACAAGTACTGACAGATTGCAAGCAGTCTTTCCAGAACATTTCTCCAGTATTTCCTCTCAGACTTAATCATGTTCTCACGGTGGTGATCAATGGTGGAGCTATTCTTAAGCCTCAAGTGCAAGTCACTCCACTTAGCAGCAGCTTCTTTATGTTTCACTGATCGCTCATGTTCTATAAGCTTTTGTCCCAAATTTTTCCAGTCACATGTTCCTGTACTAGACAGGGCAACTAAATGAGTACTGCTAAAGAGTTTGCAGCAAAAACAAAATACTAAGTCACTACTTTCGGAATACACCAACCAAGACCTTCTGACTGTCTCACCATTTGTAAGTCGTTTATTATAAAAGATGGGATTGAATCTTCTATGGTGATCATCATAGGGGAAACTGTGATTCATTATCTGAACAGGCCCTGCAGCACTTAACAGACAGCGAACTTTATCATCCATGGGATCTGGCCATTTACCAGGGTCACTATAGACTTCCCTGTGTGTTACTGGATCTACTTCCTTACTTTCCGCCTCACATACATCTAGTTGGTCAGATAAATGAGCTGCTCCTAGCTCTGACCATACAGGAATAGAGTCAATGGATGCCCCAGACACTGACTGAGCTCCACACTCTGTCACACTCTGCATTACCACCTGCAAGGTCAGAGCCATTATCACACACCTCTGACTCAGATTCATTATCTGCACATCCAGTACCAGTATTCTCAACATCTACCATACAGCAAGCATCACTGGGACTTTGGCAGGAACTGTCACTTTCACCTGGTCTGGAAGGACTACCTGGTACCTCAGGGAAATCTGCCTCTTGAAGCATTTCACTGTCTTGCCACTGACTGCTGTCTAATGTCTGACTAGACTGCATAAATCGCATCATTGAAGCACGTAAACTAGCCACTTGCAATTCTCTCTGAGCCTTTCTTTTTCTATTTGCTGCACCAGAAAGCTTCTTTGGACCTTTTCCAGGCTGTCTGTTAAAAATAAATTTTGGAAATTCAAATGTTAGGAAAGGAAAATGCAATGTTCATAAACTCCCTCAATTCTTATAGCTGCCTACCCACCCAAGTCTTGCAATTCACCCAACTAGACCTTGCAACTTCAACTGGTTGTATTAGAGCCAACTTTATACTATTCAAAATTACAGTATACAACACCAGACTACTGTACAGGCTTGTCAATTTCTGCCACTAGACAGCAAATTCAAATCAAGAATCAGTCATCTGGAACTACAGCTTGCATACATTGAGCACATTTACCCCCGGTGCATTCTATCCATTTGTAAACATTTGGAATGCTATTACTGTACTGGTTTATAAAGTGACGACATGGCTCAATTTCATCTAATTTACTGTCCACACAGATCGTGCCTACAATTTAAGGCAACAGGAATGCTATTCAGTTGTCATGGAAGTGTTTACCAATTCACAGATGGCAGAGGATGCGGTATTCATGGCAGAGGATGCGGTATTCATGGCAGAGGATGCGGTATTCATGGTAGAGGATGCGGTATTCATAGCAGAGGATGCGGTATTCATGGCAGAGGATGCAGTATTCATGGCAGAGGATGCGGTATTCATTGGAGCACTTGAAGCTTCCAGATATTTCAGTTGGTTCCAATCAAGTTCAAAGTAACCAGTTTCTGAAAGATCTATGAAGGACGAAACATTAATGTAGACATACTGTATGTTACGCTACAAAAAAAACAAGACACCATTGATGCTCCCCACAGACAATCCTAAGTCACTTATGCAAGTCCACTGGAGAACCTCCCTATAATATGATTGTTACTGCCAGTACAACATCTCCTTGAGATATTATAGCACAGTCTGTTCCTTAGATAGGACCTATTAAGACAGTCACAATTGCTTCTTTCACTTGTACTACAAAATATTTATATATAAACCAGCACACGAATTACTTGATGTTAAATCATATTACCATGCAATTTACATTTTTGATGCAAGATCAGTGTACTGCAAACTGAAAACAAATTCACATTTTTGATGTATTGTTAGAAAGTCACACTGAAGCAGTAGAAATAAATCACACCATGTTTACAAAGGTCACTGCTATTGTACATAGAGTCCATCGCTCACACTGCTATTCCTCCACTATGGCAAGAATGCCAAGTAAATTCAATTATTTCTTCCTACATGTTTTAATCATTAGGTATTCTGAACTTCAGCAGCAGGCGAGAAAAAACCTACACCACCAAATACCTTTGCAGGTAACTGCACTGAACTGTCCTACACATTTTCAAAAGGAAAATTACAGCTAAATAGCGAGGCACTGTGGTATATAACCATTGCACACTTTCTCTACATTTACAATTAGTAACATCATTCTCACAGCAACCAACTAGTAACGTCATTCTCACAGCAGCCAACAACTTAAAACATTTCTCTGAGTGTTAGCAACTCAAACAAAAAATGCAGCAGTGCAAGACAAGCCATAAATACTAAACATCTGCACTGCAACTATGGTAGTAGAAGTACAAATCTGCATTCAAATTCAGTTCAGAGAGAGTTAAGAAACTAACACAAACTTCCAGTGCACGCATGCTCACTCAGCTTTGTTTCCCCGAGCACCCACATTGCGACATTTAATTTGCCACTGCTCATTAAACTGACAGTAAACTGATACACCAAAATGTAACACAAAAGAAACTCAGCCGTGTAAAACTGCATTGCCCAACAGCAAAAAGGTGAGCGAGAGTTATATAGCATTTGACAAAATCAGAAGGTAAAGTCACCACAAATATGCCTTCAAAAAGCTGCACTAGCAATGCTTATGCTGCTATCAAATATGCTTTCACATACTACTGATCTGCAGTAAAAAAAATCAAGTACATCACAAAAAATCAAAGCAGAAATCTGTTCAGTCACATGACAAGGCTACTGTGGTTAAACAGTGGGTGAAATGAAATAAAGCAAAAAGCTAACTTCATGAAACATTCTAATAGTTCTATTTTCCTCACAGTCCTTGTACCATGCAAAAAAGCCTGCATTATATTTCACTTAATCAAAAAAAAAAAAAATTGTTATCAGGTAATACACAAGTACACAAGCTAAAATAAAACTGCCTCAAGCCAGGTTCTTACGTAGTTATTGCTGTAGAACCCAACACATTAACAGACATTAACTTGCACAAAATTCTGCCTGTACAATTAACCACATTTATACACAAACAGCCTATATTTAAATAGCACTATAGAGGGGTCATTAACAGCATCCCCTTACCTGGTCCTGCACATTAACAGACATTAACTTGCACAAAATTCTGCCTGTACAATTTTTAAATAAAATTAAGAATTCAATACACAGGAGGTTCAAATTCAAAAGTTTACTAGTGTACACCAGGAGGCAAAAAACGTACAAGTACAGAATTTTGTCTGACATGAAACAGGAAGCACACAATTTTATATAGGTTTAACATTTAGCTATGCCCACCTTACTGACGTGATATGTCACAGGGCATCTACATCACTTTAGCTTACAATTCTTCATTCATTAAGTCTGCTGATGCTGTATATTTTAAAAAAAAACTTTTCCTCTAGATACAGTACGGCCTAGCTATCCAGCTGGTCAGTCATAATGTCTTTCTGTAAAGTTACTTGTTCAAGGTTTCATATCAGTTCGAATACAATAGCAGCTTCAGTCTTTTAATGCATGTCTTTGTTCTCTGTTACATTTTCTCACACAGCTGCGTGCAATCTTAATAACACATATACAAGGCCAGATCATTCCAACAGGAAAGAGCAGAAGATTTCATTATTTCACACATTTAATTTCCTGACCCAGCAGATAATCACTTGTGAAAAGCATAAACATTAAAACTTGCTAAGCTAGCATTCTGCCAGGGTCAAGGATCAGCTTTGCTTCAAGCCACACTGCAGTTTCAAAACTACTTACATTTACACATGAATTAATTTTACTACTATATGTTTAACAGAATAAAATGCATTATATACTACTTTGTTTTTAAACTAGCATTTCTCATATATTTAAATACACATTTTTCTAACAACAATTAACCACATTTATACACAAACAGCCTATATTTAAATAGCACTATAGAGGGGTCATTAACATCATCCCCTTACCTGGCCCTGCTTCTCCTCAATTCAGAGTCTTGATAGCTATGGACTAACCGAACATGAGTATTGTGTAAATTCCCTTTTTCAAACATAAGTATGGTGCAGGAGAAATATACTGCATTTAAAAACCAATATACTCAATTCTATATAACAAAACAAGTCCACAGGTCCCATTAAGGTGCACGCAACAAACAGACACGACAGGACCACTCGGGAACACTGGCAATGCAAACCACTAATACATGCTAAAATTGAGTACCAAGAAACTATGCGCTGTGAAACAATACTAAAGAAGTGAACTAAATAAGGGCACCCAGAGTGAACCAATCAAAATATTCCTGAAAACAGGGGAAAAAAATCCATGAGTAGAAATTAAGCATACTTAACCTTAAACTGGACACTCACATACTAATATTAGTTACTCTAACCCTTGTTACTATGGCTAAACATACTTTAACCTTAAATTGGACGCTGACCAAAGTAATCAATTCACACAATTACATGCTTCCCTGGCCCCTGCTTTTTTCACAAACACACGGTAAAAAAAAAATGCTTGCCTGCTTCCTTCACAAATACAAATCCCAAGCGCTGCCCTGCTTCTTTCAAATCACACACAATTACATGCTTCCCTGGCCCCTGCTTTTTCTACACACAAATATACAAAAAAAAAAAAAAAAAAAAAAAAACCTTGCCTGCTTCCTTCACAAATAAATCCCAAGCGCTGCCCTGCTTCTTTAAAAGGACACAATTACATGCTTCCCTGGCCCCTGCTTTTTCCACACACAAAAAAAAAAAAAAAAAAAAAAACCTTGCCTGCTTCCTTCACAATTATATAAATCCCAGGCGCTGCCCTGCTTCTTTAAAAGAATACAGTTACATGCTTCCCTGGCCCCTGCTTTTTCTACATAAACAAAAAAAAAAACCTTGCCTGCTTCCTTCACAAATATAATAAATCCCCAGACCCCAATCCTTCACTTACCCCTAGCCACCGAAATTCAAATAATAAGCCAAAAGGATGGTCTTCTTCTAACCCAAAACACGCTTGGTTCCTTCTGTAGTAGCCCACGTGGAAGAACTCCAACTCAAAACCCGGCAAACACGTCCACTAAGTCCCAAAATAAAACTTTCACGATAACAAACAGCTGCTCCCACCTCTCAGCTCATCATAGAAGGAAGGAATGAGAGGCGGGAGTTAGCCCTTTATATACTCTTATTGGCTCAGTGGCCATGATGTCAGTGGTGTGAAAACACCACTGATAGGTCCATTTAAATAATGCTCAATAAGAGCAGCCACTTGCATCACCTCCTGCATGTACATCATGCAGGGGGAGACAATGAGTGACAGGACATGGCTAAAGGTGGGGGCTTCAGAAGGGGAGGGCGTTGCCAGGCTACCTAGCTAGTCTCTCACTCTCGGCACTGGCGGTGAAAGAAAAAAGAAAAAAAAAATGTTTTTGTTGCTGTTGTTCCTCACTTCCTCTTGCACAGTTAGGAATCATCACACAGCAGAACTCCG
This sequence comes from Protopterus annectens, assembly GCF_019279795.1. Taxonomy (NCBI): domain Eukaryota; kingdom Metazoa; phylum Chordata; order Ceratodontiformes; family Protopteridae; genus Protopterus; species Protopterus annectens. The sequence goes on along the minus strand of NC_056735.1, from coordinate 981,051,235 downwards.
CTCCATAAATTGTGCCCTTCTGATGCTGGGGAGGGTGCAATTGTAGTCTTTAGGGCAGCGGCAGTGGAATAAAAAAAAAAAAAAAGAAACGTTGTAGTCTGTTCGGCTTTTCTAGGTTAGGGGTCGTCACAACAGAACTCCGCTCTGTAAATTGCACCCTTCTGATGCTGGGGAGGGCGCAATTGTAGTCTTTAGGGCAGCGGCGGTGAAATAAAAAAAAAAAAAAAAGAAACATTGTTGTCTGTTTGGCTTTTCCAGGTTAGGGGTCGTCACAACAGAACTTCGCTCCATAAATTGCACCCTTCTGATGCTGGGGAGGGCGCAATTGTAGTCTTTAGGGCAGTGGCGGTGAAATTAAAAAAAAAAACAGAAATGTTGTTGTCTGTTCAGCTTTTCCAGGTAGGGGTTGTCACAACAGAACTCTGGTCCGTGAATTGCGCCCTTTTGAGGCCGGCCTGCACAGTGCCCTAGGCAGTCGCCTAGTTCGCCTAGTTCGCCTATGCCTAAGGCCGGCCGTGCCTCCAGCATGTTCTATTTATTGTGGGGACAAGGTTTAGGTCCCTAGAGTGTGGTAGCTCGGAGGGATTGGGATTTCTTTAAGTGGAGCATGTCCAATAGCTCTGGTTTTGACATAGCTTTGTATGTTAGGCAGAGATCACCTCTGAGTAGGTGATATGTGACAGAGTAAAGCTGGAGTTTTTTTAGACAGTCTGCATAGGGCATCTGTTTGAGGCCAGTAATCCTCTTTGTGAGGTATTTCTGTGGCCTTTCCAGTTGTTGTAGAATTCTTGTAAGGTACATACCAAAAGGGGCATTGTACTCTATAATGGGTCTAATGAGTAGGGGGGAACAATGACCTCTTCTTTTCTGGATGAGAAGCCTTTTGTGATGAGGTGAGTCATGTAGAAGGATTTCCTGACCACTGTGGTGATGTGATTATCAAAGGAGAGACTACTGTCCACCTGTCCCAAGGTCTGTTATCACATTTTCGGCATTAAGTAGACTACCAGCTATGTGGTAGTTCATGGGTACAGAGTTTTTATCAAAGGGGATGACAATACACTTTTTGGCATTGAGCTTCAGGCTATAGCTTTGACACCAGGTATCTGTCTCAGTGAGGCCCTTTTGTAGTATGTCCACATTGTTAGGAGTTTCGATTATGGCTCCTAGTTTGCAGTCATCTGCAAACTTTGTTTAAAAGAATTAATCCAGTATAAAGAGAATTATAGTGAAAGTGTCCTGCATGGCATGAGGAGGTGTGGTGCATGTAAATGGTGCCACAAAATAGAAATTAATAATGAATTTATTATAAGAAACAAAAAATATATATATGATAAAAGGAAAATACAGTTGTGAATCTAAGGCAGTGGTATATTTAAGTAAGTGCAAATTATGTTTAGCTTTTCACATAGGAAAGACGGAGAGAAAACTCTCCCAATGTCTATATGAGCATGAATATGCCATTAGAAAAATTAATTTATCTAATGCTTTGGCAAAGCATGTAAAAGACCATCCAGGGCACCAATTTAGCTACATCATTATTGACAGTGTAGTAATAGATGATAAAAAAGTATGGGGGCTTGTTATTAGAATTGATAGAGCTTGAATGGCAAGTAAGGTTACAAGCAGACAGCTGGCCAGGAATTAATGAACGGAGTTCTATAACTCCAATCTTGAAGCTTAATGCGTTAAAAAGAATTAAGATAAAATAAATGTGTTTTACAAAGGAAATAAATAGATAATTTGTAATGAATTTAGAGTTGAATAAGGTTTTATATGCATGAATGGGGCAGCATTGTTGTGTTTGTTTTTTTAAAACTGAATATTGCTTTAAATGAAATGTTACTTGATTAAGAGGAAATGATGTCACTATAAGGAAATGTATTTAAAATGGAGGGAAAATTTTAAAATGATGTCTGAGGAAGTTTAATATTAATTTAAACAAAAGCGCTAACATTTTAATACTATTTTATTTTTGGAATAAAGCTTGAGATCATTTTATACTTCTAAGTGGTGGTTCGTCTTTGTGGATGTAGCTGGCCCATTGCCTGCTTTTTTGATTTTGTAAGTTCATCTGCAAACTTTGGTAGCCAAAGACCTTCTATGTTAGCCTGTACTTCAGAGAAGTAGATACCAAACAGGAGAGGACCCAGGACTGAACCCTGTGGTACTCCACTTGTCACTGGTCTGAAGTCGGATTTGGAGTCCGCTACTTTCACAGTGTTGGTTCTGTCCATTAGCCAGTTGGGAACCTATCTTGTGACATAGGGATTTACACCTAGTTTAGTGAGCTTATCTATAATTCCAGAGTGGGGGATGGTGTTGAAAGCCTTGGCGAGATCTAGATAAGCTGTATGAACCACTTTACCCTCATCTGTGGCTTTGGTGACTGCTTTAAATAAGTCAATCAGGTTTAGGAGACATGAGTTGCCTTTTACAAATCCGAACTGGGTAGGGTCCAGATTTTGGAGATTACCAATGTCTTTTTTTATGAGTTCCATGATGATACATTCCATGGCCTTGCAGACCAGGCTCGTCAGGCTAATGGGGTGGTAGTTCCCGGGGTCTGTCAAGGCTCCCCCTTCGTGGAATGGGATAACCATCGGAGTGTGCCATTCAGTGGGCACAAAGCTTGAGGTGCCAGTTCATTCTGTAGTTCGTGTAGACCGCAGCCTGGGATATTGTCAGGTCCCATGGATGCTGTGTTCTTGGCTTGGAGAGTGTGCTTTTTACCTGTGCAGCCATGATTACAGGAACTTTGCATTCTTCCGGTATAGAGATGGGCCCTCTAGTGGGGTGAGAGGAGGATAAAGTTAGCACTGAACCTATCTGCCAGGATGTTGGCAATATCAGTTGGTTCTGTATATTTAGTGCCATTGTGCTGTAACTCAGAGCAGATCTGAGTGTTGCCATTGAGATTCTTGACATAGCTATAGAATGCTTTGTGGTTGTCTTTAGAGTCAGTGACAATTTTGTTTTCATAACTAGCTTTGGAGGATTTTATGAGGGATCTCAGCTTCTTACTGAGGTTGACCAGGGAGTTCCTCCAGTCATGGGATTTTACTCTTTTTTTGCAACATTTCTTTCTACTGTTGTAGAGTTTGTTTATGACAGAGGACCACCAGATTGGCTTCCTTTTTTGGAGGATAGTATCTTGGTTCTATTAGGGATAGCATGATCCATGCACTTGTGTAAGTGCTTATAAAGTGCATTTGTGTAGGATTCAGCAGTCGTACCTCTATTGTCCATCTGCATGGGTGTCATGAAGTTTACCACTTCTGTCTTAAGAAGTGTGAAGTTGGCTTTGGAGAAGTTTTTTACGGTGGTTTCCTTAATTGGGGGTGGGGGCGGGATGTGGATGTCTAGTGTGATTAGCTTGTGGTCAGATCTGACCAACGAGGAATTGACCTCTGGTGTGGAACACTGGTTGCCCATGTTGGTAATGACCAGGTCTAGGATATTACTGCCCCTGGTGGGGGTGTGAATAAGTTGATCCAAGGCATTTGAATTTATGAATTCCAGAAAACGTTGAGCAAAAGAGTTGGTACATGAGTAGTTTTCCCAGTTAATGGTGGGGTAGTTGAAATTGCGCATTATTAGGGTATTGGGTTGTACCCTAATACTTTCCAGTATATCAAGAAATGAAGAGTGGGAATCTTGGGGCATGGTGGTGGGGTCTGTAGCAAGCTACAATTTGGATTGCGGTCTTGTCCAGAGTTAGTTGCACTTGGATAATCTCAGATGCATTATGCCTTGCAACTAGCCTGGAGGTGTGGATATCCTTAATGAATATGGACATGCCTCTACCTTTAGTGCTTCATTCTGGGTTAGGTGGCCGAAAGGTGTGGTATGAATTATAGCCTGGTAATGCAGGGGTGCTCTCTGGAGCTTTGAACCAGGTCTCTGTCACTGCACAGATGTCGGTGTTCTCCATTTTAAGGAGTGCCTCAAGTGAGTGCATTTTGAGGTTTAGACTTCTAGCATTGAGTAGCATTACCCTCAGATTTTGCTTGCTTGTACCTGTTACAGTGGTGAATTTGTCATTTGAACCTTGCCTAAAAAAGGCACTATAGGGGTGGCAAGAGCCTTAGCCAGTATCCGGAATCCCAAAGGCAACAGGTGCAGGCCATCTCTGGTAAAGCATCATGGTCTGTCAGTCATGTCGTCCCAGGCAGACAAATACTGGATCCCCTTAGAATGACACCAGAAGCTTAGCCAATTGTTGAAGTCAATCATTTTGTCCTTGTACTGTGGTATCTTTCTGGGTGATGGTAGGATGCTACTCAGGGCTAGGGTCATACCTGCCTGGGCTACAAGATCGGAGAGCTCCTCCATGTCTCTTTTCATGTAGTCCAGGGAGATATGTCTCAGGTCATTCACATCAACATGGACAATGACAGCGTCATATTTGTACTTGTTGTGGAGTGACCTGAGTGCATGCATTATGTGGCAGATCCTGGCACCTGACAGGCAGCTGACAGTAACTTTCTCCTTGTTTAGCCTAGTGAGTGGAACATCAGTGTGCCTGACTATAGAGTCACCTATGACTAGAGTGCTGGGTACGTTGTTATGCCTTATGGGCTGTGGTTGAGTGGCACACTGAGTTTATGGGCTATGTGTCATTTGGGTTGTGTTGGGGGTGGAGTTTGCTTGTGTTTCTGCTTTGGAGGTTCCTGATGCTTGGGCAGGTTTTTATTGAGAGCCTCCGTGAATGTAGGTGTGTGTTTTGTGTTTCTATGTGTGTGTTTTGGTGGTGTATGTTTTGAGGGACTATGTGATGAGTGTGGTGTAGTGCAAGTGTTTACCTTCTCCTCTTGACTGTCTTGTCCAGTCTTGGGTGAAGAGAGCTTTGCTTCCAGTTTGGCTATATAAGTGCATCTCTCACAGGTTGTAGTGTTGGGTGGTAGGATGAGAGGGTTGTCTGTGTACATGAGGAAATTGCTGCATTGCCCCAAGATGCCCAGATTCATCAGGTAGATAGGATAAATCACTGGGAGCTGACCCTTAGACATGCCTGGATAGGTGCTTATTTATTAAGTACTAAAAACTGCTTCCTTTAGACAAGTAAGGAAAGTTGAGTGCTGTAGTAATTTGCAACTTATTTAGTGCTTACAATGAGTTCTGAACAAGTGCTGAGTTCAAAGAAACTGATTTGAGCACTGAAACTAGAAAACTGGCTAGTTCTAAGAAACAAAATTAAGCTAGAAGGCTTCCCTCCAACACAGAAAGGCTTGGGGGCTCAGAAGCCTACAAACAGTCTAGACCACTTATAGGAAAGGCAGGAAACAAGCTTAAAATTTTTTTTTCTTTCCCAGATGCTCTCTTTGTGCACAGTCGGAGTGCCTGAAATTAGAATATGATCTCACTGCACTCAGTTGAGTGAGCAAATGAGATGGGCTCAGAAGGAGTATCCAGACACAAATTTACAAGAGGGGCGGGCAGTTTCAAAGCCACCAAGATTAACACCAAAACTGAAACAGGGAGGGTGGGTGAGGAACTAACTGAAAAAAAAAAGTCAAAACTTCCAGTTCAGTTAATATTTAATGCAACACAAATAAATCAATTAAAATGCTGTATTATTTGAAAAAAGTGCAGATAAAAGGTAGTTAAATTCTCTTATAAGTCCAGTTGAATACAGTTAGATCATAGCCAGCCAAAGCTGAGGTTTTAAGCAGAAAATATTTCAAAATGTGCCACTTAAATAGGCAAGTGACAGGATATCAATGAATGAGACTACCCCCCTGCCTGCAATTACTAATGGGCAATCAAATTCTAGCAAGCACTAACTGAAAAAGCAGAGTCAAAACTTTCAATTCAGTTAATATTCAGTACAACAGAAATAAATCAATTAAAATGCTGTTTTATTTGAAAAAAGTGCAGATAAAAGGTACTTAAATTCTCTTATACGTCCAGTTGAATACAGCTAGATCTTAGCCAGCCAAAGCTGAGGTTTAAAGCATAAAATATTTCAAAATGCACCACTTAAATAGGCAGTGACAGGATATCAATGAATGAGACTACCCTCGCCTGCAATTACTAACAGGCAATAAAATTCTAGCAAGCACTAACTGAAAAAACAGAGTCAAAACTTCCAGTTCAGTTAATATTCAATGCAACACAAATAAATCAATTAAAATGCTGTATTATTTGTAAAAAAGTGCAGATAAAAGGTACTTAAATTCTCTTATACATCCAGTTTAATACAGCTAGATCTTAGCCAGCCAAAGCTGAGGTTTTAAGCAGAAAATATTTCAAATGTACCACTTAAATAGGCAGTGACAGGATATCAATGAATGAGACTACCCCTGCCTGCAATTACTAACAGGCAATAAAATTCTAGCAAGCACTAACTGAAAAAACAGAGTCAAAACTTCCAGTTCAGTTAATATTCAATGCAACACAAACAAATCAATTAAAATGCTGTATTATTTGAAAAAAGTGCAGATAAAAGGTACTTAAATTCTCTTGTAAGTCCAGTTGAATACAGCTAGATCTTAGCCGGACAAAGCTAAGTTCATAGATTCATGACAGGAGTCAGCTGTAACTCATAAGAATGAATGGATGAATGAAGTAATGGCTAGCAAAGTTTCTAAATAGTATTTCTGAGATAACTTTGTGTATAAGAAACCATTTAGAGTAAGATGTAGTCTGGGAATGGAACTAAAATCAGAAAAACAGTTTTGAAATGTTGTAGAAAATTGGTACAGATTCTCCAGCAATAAAATCCTATGGTGAAAATAAGTCTATTATTTTGTAAGTAGATGCTAACCAAAATGGTACAGGAGCTGTGATGGTGCCAGAGAAGAGACCAGCTGACTGTCAACAGATGTACATAAGAGATATCTCTTTTAGAGTATGCCACACTTGCATCTTTATGATTAAATCAGGAATACGATTGGAAAATCATAATAGTCTAAGTTGATCAGTTGTTTTTACTTAGGATGAGTTATGGACATGTTTTGGCTGTTATAATTACTTTAAATCATCCCTGGAAGGCATAAGCAGGGCGACCAGGGAAATACAGAAATTTTAACTACTGAAAGCTAGTTAAAATAGTTTAACTACTGGAAGCTACCCCCGGGTTTACTATCCTTCCATGTAGGACTAGCTTAGTCCTACATGGAAGCGGCCGTTTAGGAGCAGGACGGCAGCGCGCCATGCATATTAATGAAGGTGCGCTGCCTGAGCTCCCAATCTTACATGGAATGTGTAAGAGTGCATGGGGCATGTCTGAGAGCAGAGCTCTCAGAATATACATGCCCCTGCAATGAAAAGCAGCAGACAAGTCCCAAAAGAATTAACAAGACCGCTCATAGATGTACACATATCCCCAGCAACATCCCCCCACTTGTACAAGAGCAATAGTTAAAAAAACAAATATAAAGTTATTTTTTTTATAAAACAGATTAAATGTAACCATAGGTGCGTGGGTTTGCCCATCACTTAGCTATGGTTAAAGCAGCTTAAATGACAGAAGAGGATAAAAAGCAAGATATATGCAAATAAAGCAATTCAACAGTGGGAAGAGCAGTCATTCCAGGTTCGAGTCCCACTGCAGCACATTCCATGTTTCCATGTCAAATCACTTTATGACCAATATTTGTAGTTGCATAACCTACTAAATAACATATATGTGTGAACTGGTGTACTGTATTAAATACAGATGTGAGGTGTCAGTGTCATAATGTTGCAAAGTCCACAGAAAATCACATGTGCCCCATAAAGTATATGTACACAAGGATCAGGGATACAAATGGAAGGTAAAATGTGTAATGCATGATAACTCCATACAGCTTCCAAATCTCCCACCTTCCCAAGAACCATTAGACATTGCTGTCTAAATTAGTGCAGTGGTAAGCGGGAGTAAGCACTAGTAAGCAAGTCTAAACACTATTAAGCAGTAGTAAGCGGGAGTAAGCATATGTAAGCACCAGTAAGCGGGTTTAAGCCCATTTGCGTGGGGGCAAGCAATGCGCACACAGGTTAAGCAATATTGACGCTAACTCTCTGTAAGCATATTTAACTGAAGGTTAGCATAGCTTACCCTCGCGCAAACCCACACAAACCCTCTTACAATTGTTTAAAAGTGCCTTAATCACTCAGTATGCAACAGCCGCTGTTCTGGCCAAAAACAAATCAACAGCCTTTGCAGGACTTGAACTCAGGACCCTGTACACTATAGTCACAGTAGTTAACCACTAAGCCATCACAGCAGTACATAAGATTGAGGTATCACCAAACAAATCTTCACTATAGGAAAATCAAACTGAACATGTGAAAGGAATCTATATACAGTCTTATGCTGTATAACCTACTACATAACATAAATATGTGAAATGGAGTACTGCAGTAAGCCCAGATGTGAGGTGTAAGTGTAATAAAATATTGAAGTCCCCTAATAATACAAGGACCCCATACAGTGTACGTACACATGAATCATGGATACCAGACACATATATAACATGTAATGAATAATATATCAATGCCAAAAAGCAAATATAATGCAAATTAAATATTAAGCAATGCTAAGCATTGCACAGCCCTGCTAAGTAGGTGTAAGTAATGTGTAGGCCAGCTATCTCAATTTGCCCATTGGTATACCCCTTTAAACAATGCCAGGCTTAGGTAAGCAGATTTGCCCACAGCTTAGCCTTTTCAAACCAGTCCAAATCATGGCAAAGTGTGGGAAATCATCTCTATGTAAACCCAACAGGCGGGAATACATCTCATATCTGGTTGTAGCTTCCCCTTGCAGGCACTATGTCTGGAATGGGAGAAGGTGTGCACTTTCAAGCACAGTGCTGTTGACTCCAGGAGTCCAGAGATATGTCAGGACCGCTTGTCAAAGTCCATGCGCAGAGACTGCTGCAGGGCTAGTACCAGGGTTCCCAATATAAAGCAGAAGCCTGGGACCATCTCGCTTGTGACCTCACCAGTGCCACTGGCATACCCCGAACTAGTGAGCAGGTCAGGCATCACTATGATGACCTGAAGGGGTGGAAGGGGGATCTCTTGGATCAGTGGATCCAAGAGGCTAGGAGGACAGGGGAGGTCCCAGCTGTGTGTAAGTATCACTCCACTACCTGTTTAATAATTGACAGCTCATGTATATTATGGATAGGTATGGCTAAATATTCCTCTTATGTCCTTCACAGTGGCAAGTGAGCAGGCTGCGAACACAGGAGGCCCATGGATGTCGCTTGGAGAGGTTGCAATGTGAGGCAGGTTAGTAATACTCTTGCATATACTGTCATAGGAAATACATCTAATTGCCTGTATAAAACCTGTATTGTTTAAGGCAAGTACTGCATACACCAGAGAATATGGCAGGTAGAGTCTCATATATGTTGTATGTAAATAAAAGCATAATAGCCTGAAAATAATGGTCTAACTGCTGGACTGCATATGTTTACTCTGGTATCATATGGTAATGTAGATTTGCAATCACTTAATATTACTGTTGTATTAAGCACTGTTACCCACACTGTGCAGCATAAATAAAATGTGTAGGAATGTCTGTATATGACTGGTGTAATCCCCAGAGGTGATTTAGTACAACTGAGAGAGACATAGACAGAAAACAGTGACAAAACAGACAACAAAATCCAAATAGCATATGCAACTGAGATGTGAACTGTTATATTTTTAGCACACATGGCCATGGTTCGAATCCTGGGAGAGGTAGTAGTCTGCATAAAGAAACATACCCTACAACTGTACAGATATGTACAGAATGTCCAGTAAATTGTCCCATATCTGCTGCCTGTTACCCTGTCCCCCTGGGAAATCAGTGGGATGATCCCAGATGCATAGGCAGCAAACAAGAAATACAACTGATTGTCATACATCTATAAGAACAAACCTGTCACTCAAGAAACCTTTCTACTCCTCAAAAATGAGAGTAACAAGCCAAATATGTCCCATCTACACCCCCATATCATCAAGCTGTGACCAGAGTGTGTACAGTAACAGAGTGAGATGTAGGTGCATAATACTAATGTGGTTTCTGGTAATGTGTTTGGCAATATTCAGGTAGTGCTAAAAAACATTGCTCCCACAGGTCCGTCAGATACGAACACTGTGCCTAGAAATAAATGATTGATACCCTGTACTGGTACTGTTTACTCTGGTATTGTATGGCACTGTGAGTGTTGCAGTTGCTCTGAATAATAAGGTATCACTCATCACTGTCACCCACACTGTGCTACATAATATAAATGTCTAGAAAATCCTGTATAAGAGTGTTGTAAGTCACTAAAGGTTGAAGAGGGCAATAGTCTACATATGTCCTGGTTCACCTGCATGTGGTGAAGACATGGCCAGAGTCTGTGCAAAAAGAGATGGACAGGTATGTGCACAACATCAACCTGGAATCTTGGAGTATGTGTAGAAACAATTAGTGTTAACAAACAATTCCTCCACAGGTATACCAGGTAAGAGGTGTATACTGCAGGTAAAACCAGTACATGTATATAGTTCTTGACAGCCATACCACTGTCCAAAGTAAGGCAATAGGGTAGTGTACTAATACTTGTAAGGTACAGATAACAGCACTGACTATGAAAGTAATGCAAACTACAGGAATATACTAGTTAATTGACATCTTTCTCTCCCCCCACCATATCTGCAGCAATAACCTAAATACCCAACTCAATGTGTATGTGTTGACTTAACTGTAATGTTGGGACATATGTCCTATTGTTTGATAATTATTTAAATCTGTTTCTATACATGTGCTATGTTGAAATACCCCAACATTGGTGGCATGGAGCTATCAATGTACCTGCATGCTGTTGTAATTACCACTGTGGTCCCATATATGCATGTGTTCTGTTTGCTATGCAACTGTTCTATATCTGGTGTCTGGGTTAATGGGAATATCTGTGCATGCTGTTATACCTAATCCTGCAGTGTGTTGACTATTACTAACCCACATATGTTGATAAAACATAAACACCATAGCACTTATGGGAATGCAAGTCTCAGCGGACCCACCTGCCCCACCTCAGCTGGCCGTGGCACCGGGCACCAGCACATCTGGGGCCCAACCCAGGACCTCCTTGTCAACTGGCCCTGCACCACCTTTGGGTGGAACTGCCTCAGGGGATGGGGCTTTCCCCACCTTGGAGCAGCCACGGACAGGAACCTGTCACCCATTGTCGGGTCCAGGTCATGGTGCGTAGCAAGCTCAACCAGCAGTTTGGAGATCTGCTACACCAGCTTGAGGGCCACTTGTTGTAACTAGAGAGTTGGCCTAGCTCTCCAACTCAGGCCCCAGCACAGCCACATTCGGGGCTGTGAAGGTGCAGTGGTGACTGCCCATTGGTGGGGACCTCAGTCCCACTGTTCCCACTAAGGGGCTCATGGGTTCCGATTTCCCAACAACCCCCATCAAGGTGTTTACCCTCCACATGTGTCATATACTGCCCCTGTATGCATCTTGTTTGTCTTGTCTGTTAACCTACCCAACCTACCTCCCCAAATATACCTACTATCCCTCCCCAACATCCACTCTCACCTGAAAAAAAAAAGGGCAATCTGTCCCCCCCCAAAAAATCTCGCCCCATACATAGCTGTCCATTTCGCACAAGTGTCCACTGGACACATGTAATTTGGTCTAATTGGCATCACAAAATATTATTGTTGTCCTCACCCCTCTATCAGGGGTTTGAGTGTCCAAATCTACCTCCAAATTCAGTGTATATGCACAGCTGTTGCTGTAGAAGAAATGGGCAGCTATAGACCTTCCCTACACCCTTCCTGCACATCCCTAGCTATTTTCCCTACTGTCTTTCCCTCTTTGTGCCCATTTTTCACCACTTTTCTATCAACCCTTTTTTCTTTTCTTTTAAAAAAATTAGCGCAGGGGTAAGTGGGAGTAAGCACTTTTAAGCAGCAGTAAATAGGTTTAAGCTTGCTTGCATGGGGGTAAGCAATGCCTACACAGGTTAAGAAAGTGAGTAGCTAAATCAGTATAAGTAACTGTAACTGAAGGTTAGCATTGCTTACGTCCATGCAAACCAGCTTACAACTGCTTAAAAGTGCCTTAATCGCTCGGTATCCAATGGCCCTTCTACTGCCCAGCAACAAAATAAACCTCTGGAATGGGAAAGCTCAAACCCAGGACCCTACACACCATAGCCAAAGTGATTTACCACTAAGCCATGTGAGATATACATAACCCTGATGTTTTCACAAACATATCATCCAGCATAGTCATTCAACAGTACAAGCAATGTATTTAAACATATTATATAAAACGTATGTGTGTGTGTGTGTGTGTGTGTGTGTGTGTGTGTGTGTGTGTGTGTGTGTGTGTGTGTGTGTGTGTGTGTGCGTATATTTATATCTAAATAGAGATATACATATCTATATATGTAGATATATATATATATATATATATATATATATATATATATATATATATATATTAATATATACATAAAGCGCTGCTGGAAATGAAGGAACTTAAATGGCAGCTCCTGCTGGGAGCTGACTCAGTCCCTGGTCTCAATGAACATATTAATATTAAATGTGTGCTGCGTTGGCTACGTTAAAAACAGAGTGGTTTTGTTTTGTTTGGTTGCAAGACTACTCTAGGGGAACAGGGGTTTTACTAGATGTATGACACACTGAGTTTTGGACTTCTAGAGATTTCCTGGGTTGCTTTGGCAGTTTAAATATTGGATTTCAGCCCTAGTGCTTACTTTGGTTTCAGTGATTCCCCTATACTATTATTTCTGAATATCTTAAATTATTATTGTCCTTTATTTATTTATTTAATTTAATTTGATTTGATTAGTTAATTAAGTCACAATGATAATGTACCTTTTAATGCTGACATCTCTTGGTAATCACAACAATTTTTATGGGTTGGGTTATTTTATTGCTGAGTCTTATGATTGGCACTTTGGCATTCTATCTGTTTATGACAGGTTAGTATTTTTTTGACTTACAGAATATCAAGTGTGTACAACTGATTACACTGCATTTATGTATTTGTTTCTGAAGAAGTCTTATCCATCAATAAAAGATGAAAGCGCTAAAACACTAGTTCATCCTACGTGTTTTATTTTTTTGTTTTATAGTTTGAGGTTCATTTCCCGTGGTCAGGGTGTTTTAAGTTATTTTATTATAGCTTATCTTCTTAGTCTCACAAGTTGTCAGTTATGTAATAAATACATCTATATATGTATATACAGACATATATCTATAGATATAACAGAGAACACAAAAACATCTATGACCACATGCACCGTTAATGGGAGTGAGGGGTCCCAAGCAACATATGTCTTGTATGCATAGATATCCCCTCCCCAAAGCCAAACACATCTGCCCTGCAATACAGTACCAACTGTTGCAAATCCCATAACCAGGACCTGACTCAACATAGGCACAATATGTTAACAGTACTACATCCCACCTGTATGATGTCAGGCTGGTATCATTAACATATCATGCAGTGCAGTCTAGCTACCATAGGGAATGTACAATGTGGAAGCAATCAACATTCCTAAGATACATATACAAAGACACATATATGCAGATGCACACACACACACACACACACACACACACACACACACACACACACACACACACACACACACACACACACATATGTGTGTGTGTGTGTGTGTGTGTGTGTGTGTGTGTGTGTGTGTGTGTGTGTGTGTGTGTGTGTGTGTGTGTGTGTGTGTGTGTGTGTGTGTGTGTGTGTGGTGTGTAAAACTACACATACACACACACACAGAGGTATGTATAGGAAGATACATATATAGAGGGTGCACACAATACGGAACAGCCACTATGCCTACAGTTGCCACCATACCAACTGGAGACTGTATGAGCCACCCATACAAATGACAATTGTTGCCTGCAACATATACCTACAGAGAGGTCAAAGGATATAACACCACACACAGGTTTGCATACATGGGAAAGCTTTATTTGTGTACTATTACAGTTGTATATGCCATGTCATATAGCTGTTTAGACTCTGAACTACATATAAACAGACTAATGCAACTGCCACACAGATAAATTAATACAGTATTCTGGAAAGGTTTACATATGTTCCTGTCCAGGCCAGGGCCTTCAAGTAATACAACAGTAAGGACAGACTGAGCCACAAGATAACAATCAATCAACAGTAAGTAATGCAGATGAATAGTCCAGCAGCTTCTATCTACACTGTGTACACAATCCCCAGGGGTTAAAGACCTCACTTGACACAATGGGATGTATCTGTTACATAACAACCACACCAATGAACAGAACAGTCTGTATGGTAGGAGTCAGTAGGCTTGCATTTACCCAAGGTGAATTGTATGGTACTGTACATCCAGATACCTTAAGGCAGCTTACCCCTGATACCCCCACATGTTGTAACAGCCTAGATTAGTTATGGTGCATCCCCCCCATAAACTGACATACAGGGCCATATGCCACTGTTACATACACTGGCCTCTGGACTGCATAAGGGCACACATGTATTGTGTAGATGACGCCCGCACATATATGGACCCAGCACCACAATATGTGTGGGGGCCACAATAGCAGTGGAATGATGGCAGGAATTGCAGCATGACATACTCACAGCCCACTACATAACAACCCCTGACAGCATGTCGTATGGACAAAGCCTAGTATGTAAGTGGCGGATAGAGGCTGGAACACAGGCCCATATGTGAAATAGTGTTGGCATACACTAAGCAAGTTGCTGGTGTTACAGGATAGTCTGCAATATACCCTTAGTCAGGAATATGAAGTTAGAAACACAAATGGATGTAGCCATGTACTGATAACACTCAACACACACACTGCCGTGATATATCTGACACATGACCTGTGTGGTGGACAGAAAAAACGTAACAGGCACACCTCTGGCCATCAAGTGGATAGGCCCATGGTTAAGAGCTATGCAGACAGACTGCATTCTATGTTAAATTAGTAAGTACACACAAACCCTGTAACACTGGTGTTATACAATGCATACAACAACACTACTCACACTCTGTCTGTAGTTCTGGAACCTCATACAAATATGTAGCTGGCCTGAGTGTGCAAGTTCTCTTGTAAGAGGTATTGCTACCTGATGTTTGTAACACTGCTGTCCACACACAGGAAGGATGCCCACCATACAGGAAAGGTAAAGGGACAATACGCACATGATGTGGGGATTTATAGTAATGAGTTGTCATGACAGTGGTAATTGGAAGTACTACACAGCATGCTACATGCAGGTAGCAATTGGCGGAGACTGATTGGTGCAGAAGCCATCACCTGATCATGTACATCACCTACAAAAGCCATACTGCAATCTATTCAAAGCAGCTCAATCCATTTACTGGAGAGAGAGAGAGAGAGAGAGAGAGAGAGAGAGAGAGAGAGAGAGACAATGAAATTGACTGTGAAACAAACAAGCAATCAAACAAACTTAAGAAAGAAAGCTGGCTAAAGGCCAAGCCAAAGGAGAACAAAATCAAAATTCTTACAAGGCCACTGTCCAGAACAAACCTCATTCCCACAACAGGTATGTGAATTATATATATATGTAATTGACTGTAGTACTTGGTCCATAATAATGGGATAGATGATGTGGAATGATTTATATGTGCCATCAGGTGTTGTTGTAATGATGTTCAGCTGAACAACTGCTAAGGACAATAGAGTCTGTCCTTGTGGGTAGTGGGCCATACCCATCAACTGTGCAGAGCAGCACTGACTGATAAGTTGTTAGCCATCATAGTGTGTGCCGTGTAATGGGAAGCATGTATATTACTGTGGCCAATAGCTGGAGGTGGAAGTAATGCCATAATGATGGACATGTGGGTTCCACAGCCCACCACTAGCAGGATACTCAGGTTAACTTGTATTGTAGCATGCTGGAATGCCATAGGTGTGGAATAGGGTTACCTGCAATCTGGCCCTACATATACCCCCCCCCCTATTGTTAGGCTGTGTCCGTATGTGGCACCTGTCTGTGTTGTAGCAAGGCAGAACAGTGCAGCTGTGCAGGAAGGTGTTTTGAGATTCTGGAGCAGATGTCTGAATGTACCCCATATATAGGTATATCTATATATATATATCTATATATATAAATTTTATATATATATATATATATATATATATATATATATATATATATATATACACACACACACACATATATATATATATATATATATATATATATATATATATATATGTATGTATGTAAATACATACCCCCTATATTACCACCACAGTGCTGCATGCTATGTGTGAGGGAACAGCACACATAGCAATACACACAGATATATACAGCTATCAGTGTGTGCAACATGGACAGGTATGTCAGATGTGAACCCCTTGTTGGGACCACATTGCCCTTGTCTGTGAAGTAGGGAATGGGAATATGGGGAAGTATGGCAGGTATAATTGTGGAGGTGGTCCGGGTTGGTAGATATAGAGGACAGCCTACAGGGGGTGGTATGTGACACATGTGATAGGTAAACACCCTGGATGGTGTGTGTGGTCTGTGATTTGGAAGCCCATGGGCCCCAATATGGACACAATGGGAACAAGCCACCCACCCACTTCTACCCACAACAGCAGTCCACGTTCCGAAGGTGCCTGGCCTGGAGGCTGTGCAGGAGGAACATGTGGACCCTGTGAATATGTACTGGTGCCTCAAGGTGATGTAGCACATCCCACATGTGTCTGTGGAGCCCGCTATAGAACAGACCCTGGACCTGACCTCAGGGGACAAGATCATGTCTGTGTGTGCCCCCGGGGGGGGGGGACAACATCCCCTGAGGTGGTTCCACCTGAAGGTAGTGCTGGACTAGTATATGAGGAGGTCCAAGTTGGGTCCCACATGTGATGTGGCCTGGTAACATGGGCAGATGAGTTTGGAGAGGTGGTTCTGCTGGCAAATATTCCCTAAACATGCTATTGTGTCACTGTTATAGAACATATGTGGGTAGTAATAGTCTACACAATTCCGGAACATGTCCAACAGCATGCACAGATATCCCCAATAACACAGAATGTCAAATGTGCAGCAATCACATATCAAGCATACCACAGGCATATATGGAACAATAGTGGCCCTGACAATGGCATGCTGGTGAACAGTCTGAAACAAGCCAGCAATTATAGCATACACACAGGAAACATGGCTACAAACACATAGCACACAGTGTGGTACAATACAATATCTGTCCCACTGGTAGGTAAGCTGTAGCTATATCTACTGAGTTGTGTGTACAGTTTGTTGTCACTGATGTGGTGGTGGGGTGACAGAGATGTGTATTAAGAACTGTGGTAACCTTGCTGTATGAGTTGCTCATACCTGATTCCATCTTTATGTCTTTCAGCAAGATGTCAAATGCATGGCTCCCTGCTTACTCAGCTGCTGAGAATGACATAGTGCTAAACCACTTAATCCAGCACTACCCTGTCCTGTTTGGCTGGGCCGCCCTTGAGCAGTAGGAGCAGACCGCCCTGTGGAATGACCTAGTCCACAGGGTCAATGATGTCAGACTGCACAACCACAGTTATGAGCAGGTTCGGCATCATTGTTCTGACCTGCTTCACACTGCCCATCAGTGTGCTGCTGCAGTCCGAGGGGATCACCTCGCAACAGAGGGGGACTATGCCATCCATCCCCCCGACACGTGTTGAGGAGCTCCTCAACAAGCCTTGTGACACCTGCCCATCTGCACAGCCAACAACCGCCGGACACCATTGTGGAGTTGGGTGCTACCCACACACTGGCTGAGGAGCGTGCAGGTAAGGCCACAAGGCACATCAGTAGATCCCTGTTGCGTATGCATCTGCATCTGTACAGGTAGATCATATGTTCATAGGTTCATAGGTAGGTACTAGGCTATCAGCCCAAGGGCCTATGTAAGCCTAGCCAACAAGGTTCCCTGGTTTACGCCACCCAAGAAAGTTATTTTCATGTGCCACTATTGAGCAGAGACACAGAAGTGATCATCGGGGTGTATTTCCTATTTCCCATCCACTCATCAAGATTTTTCTTGAAGAGTGCTAATGAAGAACTTTGCTTGACATAGATGGGTAGCCTGTTCCAGAATATGGGAAGTGTCTGGGACATGAATCTATCTCCCCAGCATGTTCTGTTTATTGTGGTGACAAGGTTTAGGTCTCTAGAGTGTGCAGCTTGGAGGGATTGGGATTTCTTTAGGTGTAGCATGTCCAACAGCTCTTGGTTTGACATAGCTTTATATGTTATGCAGAGATCACCTCTGAGTAGGCGATATGCTACAGAGTAAAGCTGGGGTTTTTTGAGGCGGTCAGTGTAGGGCATTTGTTTGAGGCCAGTAATCCTCTTTGTGAGGTACTTCTGTGGCCTTTCCAGCTACTGCAGATGTCTTGTGAGGTACATTCCAAAAGGGGCGTTGTACTCTATAATGGGTCTAATGGGTGTCGAGTAGAGGGGAACAATGACCTCTTTTTTCCTGGATGAAAACCCTTTTATGATGAGGTGTGTCATGTAGAAGGACTTCCTGACTACTGTGACTATCAAAGGAGAGACTACTGTCCACCTGGGTCCCAAGGTCTCTTATCACGCATTCGGTGTTAAGTAAATTGCTGCCTATGTGGTAGTTCATGGGTACAGAGTTTTTACCAAAGGGGATGACACTGCACTTTTTGGCATTGAGCTTGAGGCCATGGCTCTGACACCAGACATCTGTCTTAGTGAGGCCTTTCTGTAGGATGACCACATCATTTGGGGACTTGACTATGGCTCCTAGTTTGCAGTCATTTGCGAACTTCATTAGCCAGAGGCCTTCTGTGTTAGCCTGTACTTCAGAGAAGTAGACACCAAACAGGAGAGGTCCCAGGATGGAACCCTGTGGTACTCCACTTGTCACTGCTTTGAGGTCAGATTTGGAGTCTGCAACTTTTACAGTGTGGGTTCTGTCAGCGAATCATACACCAATGGCCAGCAATTGCAATACTGAAACACTAAATCCAAAGTAAATATAAAATATTTATTGAGTAACCATCTTTGATTTTCTTGTTCAAACCGGTTTCATCAGTGAATAGAGTTTTCCATCCAATGTGAATGGTGAATATTTATACATAGCCCCAACCAATGAAAAACATGGTATAATCCAACAGAATAATTCAAGCAAACAAGTTAGCAAAGGACATCAAAGTTTACATCAAAATCTGAATAATAATGTATAAGGTATACTAAAACATTACATTACAAAATAATAAAGTAAACATATATATAAGTATAAATAAGTATTATATTCAAGTGCATTATTACTTATTTGATTACATATAAAGGCACATATTCCATAATTCCAGTACCACACATAGAACATCCCAAGCATATCCTGTATATATTATGGTATAAAAATCAAGTAGTATATATCCAGAGACAGTTATATACATACATAAATGTATTAGACATATGATAACATGTTGTCTGAAAAAATACATAAGTCTCATAGTGTTCCTTAGTAACCCAAAGAGATCTAAAAAATCATATATAGTTTGCATGCCAAGTAAAAAAACTTTGTACAAGAAATAATTATTTTGAAAACTTGTTTGTCCATATATCTGTATACACGCTCATAAACATATTGAGATTTCATAAATTATTTATGCTATATGATGGATAACCCC